>NW_025207081.1:0-9871 GCF_004010195.1 Chiloscyllium plagiosum | reverse complement strand
ATCTGGTTTCCAGCATCTGCAGTCATTGTTTTTACCAAGTGGGAATTAATCCGAGTTATGTTTTTGCAAAAAAAGGAGACTTCCAACCTGATGACACAAATACAGTCAAATGGATAAAACATGTTCGATATTACAAAAAACTGACCATCGGCATATCATGTCCTGGTGTCAAATGTCAAGAAATCCATTTCATAGGCATTGGCATCAGTTTTGGAACCAGGAGAGATCTGTACTGATGGGACAGTCTCCATCTGAACCGATCTGGACCTGCATTTACACGGAAGTATAAATAGAGTGCTCACGCATACTTTAAAATAGGGACTACGGGGAGGGGCGAGGGAAAGCGAAAACGACAGGAAGTATGACAGTAAAAAAAAAGATAAGCAGCCGATTTGCATATGTGCAAGAGGGTTCAAGTACAATTCAGACTATGCAAGAAGTAAAAAGGGATGGATAACTCAGGAAATATTATGAGATATGTTGGAAATCATGAGGGTATGAATACTACCATTGGGCACTTTATCTGAATTCGTAATAAGATTAATGAGTTAACAGCACAACTCATGACGAATGAAAATAATTTAGTTGCCATTACGGAGACATGGTTACAGGCTGGTCACGTTGGAGAGTTGCATCTCCAGGCGTTCAGAGTATTCGGAAGGACACACAGGAAGGTCAGGGAAGTGGTGTAGCTCTGATATACAAGAAGGACATCATAATTAATTGGAATCCATTTGGGTGGAAATTAAAAATTCAAAGACATAAAATTTCACTTGTCCGCATAGTCAAAACGACACCAAATAATAACATCACATTGGCGTGGCAATAAATAAATAAATAAATAATGGCTGTACAAAGTGGTTGGCAATTATCGCGGGATTTTAATCTCAGATTGACTGTTCGAACCGGCGCTGTCCGGGCAGCCTTGTGGACAGGTTTGTCGAGTGCATCCGTAATAGTACACTTGAACAGAATGCAATGCAACTGAAAACGGAGTGAACTATCCAGTGCCATGAAACGAGATAACAGTCTCGAGGGACCATTTGCCTGGCGTTAGCATATTGTCCCATTTCTGCATGGGTCTTTTCCAGGTTGTCCCATTTTCGTCCAACAGGCCAAAGATATGCTGTTTAAGTGAATTGGCCTTGCTAAAGTGCCCGGAGTGACCTGCGGTGTTTAGCTGAAGTGCTTTCGTCACGGGAAATGTACACTCATTGGTAGGGAAGAGGGTCTGGGTGGGATACCCTTCAGAGGGTCAGTGTGGACCTGTCAGGCAGAATGACCTGTTTCCACACTGTCAGTATTTGATAATCACTTACCACCACTTTAGAGCTTGGCCTTGCTCCATTTCGCCTTTTCATTTGGTGTTCTCCCGAAGAATTCTGATGCAATTTCTTCTGTGTGTTTATTCTTGATTGACTGCCAAGAGCGTGGCTTGGTCTCAATTCTTATACTCAAGGGTAATCTTGCCCATCTGAATGAATTTCCACCATTCACCAATGGGTCAATCAGGCCAGATCACGCTGAGTGATCGGGCCGAAAAAGGCATTGACATGTTGATGGCAGGGCGGTCCTTAGATGTCCATGATTGCAGGTGCTGGGAGCATGTAGAACCCTCCATTTCAGAGTGTAATGCGTTCCTGTATCTGTAACACATCTCGACGTTTCCGTTCGCCCTGACGATGACATTCCAACCAAATTCGGGAGTATGTGATAGGTTTTCAACGGCCGGGTTCATTGCTAACTGGCTGTTGGTAGTTGCAGCCTGTCTGGATGATGCAGCATGCGTAATAGCACTGTTATTTTTGTTAAGGCTCACCTTAGGTACCCAGAATTCTTTCCTATTTGTCCATTTTTCTTGAAATCCATCATATTTTTGACAGCCCTTCCAGGCCAAGGACCTCCTTTTGGTCCTGTTGTGATGGATCACAACATGAATGGCAGTGACTGCAGGACCATGCCGATTCAAGCTAAGCCCAACATATACTGGAGCAACGAAACTGATGCAGATAGCATACGAGAAAACGACACTTTCTAGAGATTGATCAAATACAAAAAAGGTAAACTTTGCTATCGAAGTACGCCTTGCTCACGTTCCTTCTCGTCCTTAACTTGACAGGCGCATTTAGCTGAGTGGTCTTGATGTTCTAAGTGTGAGCCTGCACCGCTTATCTGTGAACCTGGACAGTGAATTCTGGTTCTGTGAGGTCGAGGCCATACAGGTATTCGTCTCCCTTCAGGTGTCGGCCTGCCATGACGGTGTGCGAGGTTTATTCTGGAGATCAGACGATGGTGATGCATACCATCATGTGGCTAAACGGAAGTATTGTCTCCCAGCTTTTCTTATTCTGCTGCACCGTCTTCCTAATCATCCCTTTTTGGTTGTGCTTCATGCTTTCCACGATCCCACTGAATTGTTTAGTATACAATGTGGAATTTCTGCTTGATACCAAGCATAGTTATCATAATTTGCATCACTCAGCCTTTGAAATGGATTTATCGATCTGACTTGTTACTGCGAGGTAGACCCCATCCTGTAAATACCATCTCTGTTATGATATATCCTGTTGCTTTAGTTGGATGTAAATAACAAGGAAAGCATCGACCCATTTTGTCACAGTACCTATGATGATCAGAATGCAGATATGTCCATTACCAAACGTTGGCAGGGGAACTGTGAAGTGAATTTCAAGTATTGTCCGGTGCCCTTCCACTTCTTAGTTCTCCCCTTCGCGTGTAATTGTCTGTATTGTTTTAGGTGGAGACAAAACAGTTCCCTTTATTATGTGCTGCATCTCTATGCAACTCAGGTCACCAACACACTGATTTTAATAGTTTTGTAGTGGCCTTTCTTCCCTGGTGCACGTGCTTATAATGATATTTATGTATAATTTGGTTCCTGTCTTCAGTCGAGGGGACATACAATCATGATTTTAGAAATAACCAGTCACCTACGTGTAGGGAATGCATCCATCTGGCAGAGGCATCTGGGTAAACTCTTCCCAAAATTTGCTTTGAATTAATCATCACGGCGTTGTGCTTGTCTAATGTCCTCAATGTTTTACGGACTTCGACTTACAGCATTGGCTGCTTACCTATGGGTGCCCACCAGGAAACTCCTACATTAGTCCGTCTTTTGGTGCATTTGTCTGCTCTGCGTTTACATTATGGGGATCACCTGTGGTTAGTTCCATCTTTGATTATGCTGAACTTAACCTACTGTGTGGCCTGCAGTTCTTCAGTGAGGGGGCTGATGATAGTTATTTCACATCAGCGGAAACAAAACATCGAACTTCCCAAACTGGTAAGCATTCAGTCAAGCTTTTGCACACTTTCGTGCAGTCCGAACATATATCTGTGCGTGAATGTAACAGAACACGGTGGGCGAAGATACAGGCTAATGGATTGGACCAAACGAGGCATTGATATCCATGTTGATGGCAGGATGATCCTTCGATATCCATTACTGCAGATGTTCGGTGCACGTAGCCTCTTCCAAATAACGCTGTGAGGCGCCCCTTTGACTGGGATACACCTCGATGTTTATCATCGAGCTGATTCATTTCAACCCCAAATTCATATTTATATTTTAGGTCTTCAACTGCCATGCTGATTGCAAACTTTCTGTTGGTCGCTGCAGCCAGTCTGGATTCTGTGGCATGTTTAATAGCACAGTCATTTTGCCTTAGTTTCCCCAATGCTTTAGTCCTTGTCCATTTTTGATTAAATCTATCATAAACTTTGAATTTTGAACATCCCATCAGAACATATCTAAAAGGTCCGATGGGAACAAAGAAGAGAAAGCATTACTCGGAATGTAATTTGTGCCGATATATTCTGGGAATTTATGATTGAACAATTTGGAAAGTGCTCTGCTCTGTATCTTATTTGTGTTCGACATGAAACGAGTATCTTGCTGCAGTTGCTATTCAGAGTACAAACACTTGGCAAAAATACCCACATTCTCCGATACTCATATCCAGATTTTAAAAATCATTCGAACTTCCAACAGAGTACATGATGAATAACTATATTCTAATCACAGCAGCTATTTAAAAAAGATATAAGTCAGGAGATGGTGTCCTTCGAGAGGGAAGACGCGATTTTTATGAATGCCTTGAGGGTACTTGTGTTTGGGGGAGCTGGGGTGTTTTAGTTCTTCTCAGTAGGGCGGGGATAATTTTAAGAATACATAGCCAGAAGAATAGAATCTCCTTATTTCAGACGACTGACTCCGAGCTGGCTCGTCACAGCTAGTGTGTCGTGGGAAAGCAAACAAAGAAAAGTCGGAAGATGAGTGAAAAAACTTGTACAGAAATGGAGAAAAGCTTGAGACATTGAATCTATTAATAACGTGAAAATTAATAGACCACGGTTGAGAGGGAAGTGAAATAAAGTGTTCAATAACCATATGTCGTTGACGGAGTGATCACTATGTAACTCTAGCATGGACTTTTCTTCGTTAGAATCGCCGTTTATCGATTTGTCACCTCAACCCTACACTTCCATCCAATGTACCAAACGTTCGCTACTTGTGTTCAATGTGGAATGAAGGTTTTGAAATTTCGAATACCTAGCTGGGGATCATTCTGCAAAATTACCTTTTGGTATTCACATTAATGCATGACTGCTTGACTTAAATCTAATGTAGGTTCTCCGGCTCACATAACAGTTCAAAAATTTGATAAGGTCACGGATGATCTGTCTGTGGTGTCAACTCCACTTCCTGCCTGCCCAATTTCCTTTGCCACTATAAATGAATGGCTGAAATCACTCTCTTAAAAAAATGGAGCGCGAGATCCTTGTTTGTCTTTATGATACACTAATTTAAAGAGCCATATCACAGTCATACCATAAACCACTATCTTCATCTTGCATGGCCAAGTCACATTTATTATGTTACGACAAGGGGACAGCTCCTCTGCTAATTTAAACCAGCCACACAGAGAAACTCATCTTGCAGCACAATCTTTTAAATTTCGAGAGGCAAAGAACTATGCCAGATTTCACTTTTGAAAGTAAAAATTAACACTTGTATTCTTTCAGTCCAACAGCGAACAGTAAAACCACAACCTGCTTCCAAATTCTTACTTTTAGCTTTTTCTTTAAGTGCCATTCCATGGTACTGGTCCGCTAAAAATAAGCTGATGATGATTTAGGAAAATTAACTCTGAAGTTTCAAAATCCAGCCAGTTATCCATTCTTCTTGGTAGATTTTTCTCTGTAGATTCCCGTCTGCATTTCCTGCTGTCGCCTTTTCTTCGGTCGCCTGTTGCACAACTTTTATTCTGGACAGATATCTTTCAGAGGACTATTCGGCTGACAGTCTGTTTTGTTGGTGCTGTGTGCCATTCTTCCTAACTGTTAAGAACATTCGGCATTACACCTCAAAGCATCGGTTCATTTCATTGGTTTGATGTTACCAAACAATTAAATTCAAATTTGATTGGATTTTCTTAACTGGGGCATAATTGAAAATGATTGGCCGAATTTCAATTTGTTTTTGCTCTATGTCAACGCAACTCCAGGTATTCATTTCAAAAATGTCTGACAGTTTTACTTTTTTAGCACAGCCTCTGCTTTGAGACACTCCTTACAACCTTTTCTCTGTCTTAAAGCTACAGTCCACACCTACACGTTCATATCAATTCTATACAGTTGACATACATTGTGTCATCTCAGGTGACAAGGCACCTAGGATTGTAAAAACAAATTGCTTTGACACAAAGGACGTAGAGAAAAGACGCGTTGAAAAGTTAATTATTAGTTGATAGAATATCAGAAAAATAGAGAAATCGATAATAATTCCGATCAATTCGTTTTCATCATTTAGAGTCGGATTACAAAGGAATACGTTAAAGCTTCAGCATCAAAAGGTCTTTGATGAGACCTTCGCTTATCTCAGTCTGCTGTCTGTTGTCGACGCCTCCACCATGGATTTCGTCACTGCTGCTAAAACTGCCGCCTCTCCGATCACCCCCGTTGCCACGACAACATACCTGGGCAGGATCCACTCGCTTGTGAAGCTGAGACGCCGCCATAAACTGAAAAGAGAAAACTCATCTTGCTGCCATGAGACCAGGCCGGGTACAACCATGAACCACCGAGTGACCAGGCTGCGAACCGCCGAGAGAACAGGGTGGGATCTGCCATGAGTTGCAGATAGGCCAGATTGGGATCTGCGAAGGAGCAACATCAGATAAAAGAGATGAAAAAGAGAAAAGAAAAGGAACAGAAAATTCGGAGGATGCGAGCTGCAGCATTCTACTCCGTCGCGATAACACGAGAATATCAACATTTTTCATCTCAAAGTTGTTCTGCTTCTGTCATGTTAAGACATTAGTAGCAACGACCCTAATTTAATGGAGAGACGATCGCTGATAACAGCGAAACATGTTTGCTCTCATCAGACTACGCTAAGGATTTGCGATATTGATAACAATGGACTGAATTGCTTTAAGTCCAGCAACTAGTTATCTGATTAATTTTGCTGCTTCGAACATCCCACCAACTTCCAGAACTCGAAACCTCTACCAACAAAAAATGGAAAAATGGAATGTGGCAGTCTCTTGCTGTCCATTAAGTGCAAATGCCATCACTTAACTGATTAGAATGTTGGGGAGTACGAAAAGAACGTTTGTTTACCCTAAAGCCTGCAGAGACTCCTTTAAAAATTAACATGATGATTAAAACGTTTTCAGTGCATTCACGGCAAATCCTCACTTCACGTAATGAACACTGTGAAGCTTTCTGCTTCTGCTGATCTAAAACTGCCAATGTAGTGCTCTGAAATGTGAATGGTCACGTACATGAAATTAGTGGATTAGTTTTAAAATACACATTTTCACTCCTTTTGTTTGTTGTGTCAAATTGTAAGGCCGAACTAATTTTAGGTGTCACGGTGGATTAATACTTATTCAGGGCAAAAACAGTAAAATAGCTCAAAAACTGGAAATATGTTTTTGTTGCTTTCTTTTCAGGTTTGTAATATATACGAACGAATCGATCGAAATGTCATGTCGACCACAACACACAATGCTTGACGGATGCATATGAAATGAAATCTGGACCTGTTCTCCCAGAGATATGAAGAAACCAAAAAATCAAAATAGAATGTTAACTGTGACGATGTTCTTTTCATCTGCCATGTTTTAAATAAACAGCATTCTTGGTGTGCACGTGTTCATTTTTAGGAATTGGAAAACCCAATCATCTCAAATGACAATGCTGTCACTTTGAAAAAATCTCATTTTGTCCTTTTCTTTTCATGATACGTCGTAACAGCAGACGTGCTGAAATGTCTACTTTCCCAATGGCAGGTGAGTGCCCAGTTCTCCCAGTTCAGGTTTTTGTTTTGCTACTCTGGTTTAGTTGTGACACTGAGAAGCTGGTGCTTTAGCTGAATCAGATGCTGTTGCAGTCGAAAAAAATATTCCAGAATTCAGCAGATATTTCCTGGCTGGCAGTTCTCTCTAAAATTTCTCCTTCCTGTGAGAACCTGCGTTTGAATTGACACATTGTCAAGGAGTGCGTTCATGGAATGTTATTGGAACTGGGATTGCTCTGCGGGTTCAGTTGTGTTTCCAATAGTTAAGTTATTTTAACTTGCGTCACCTGCGAATCCACTACATTTCTGCCTTTAAAATAATAAGAAGTTAGGATATCAGTTTCCTTCTGAAAATATTTTGATGTGGCATCGCCTGATACATAACACATTGGGGCCTCTTATCGCGATTAATTTGATAATTCCAATTTCGGATTAGTTTTGTTGGACTTAAAGGCGGCGAGTGCAATGTTTTAATCCCTTCAATTCCAGCTGTTGAATTCAGTTGTTTTCAACAGCACTTGGTGCAGTACTAGGTCGTTGATTCATTTCGAGTTTTCTGTATTAGAAGAAGTGACTTTGGGGCTTACAAAAGATGACCAAGGCAAACCTGCTGGAAATTGCAGTCAAGCGAGAGTCAGAGTTGCCTTCAGATGTGAAAAATAGCGACGTAATTACACCAATTGTTCGACGCTAAAATTTGCAGGAAATGCTAAAGAATCTTTGGAAATGACGAGAATTTAATTGCCGATGATGCAGCTTGAACATAAAAAGGAAACAAAACAGTTTTAATGACGGTTACAAGAAGAGGAAAGAGGAGAATATGACTTGCCCTTGCGTAATAAAAAGAAAAGGAAAAATCGCTTTTGCAAAAAAAAGGTAGTGGAACGCCCCAGGAGAACCATTGGAGAGAGAGAGAGCAAAGAAAGGAGGGGGGGAGGGGGGGAGAGAGAGAAGAAAGGGAAACTGAGAGAGGAGAAAGCGAGATAGAGCTTCAAACTCAGAAATTTGCACTCACATAGCAGAGTTGACTGAAATCAATGGAGATGAATGTAGAAGGAAGGTTTAGTGAGGAAGATAGAGATGTTGTCCAAACCCAAATGCCTTGCAGCGATCTGTTTACATACATCCAAACATTGCATAAATTTGAGAGCAGAGATGTCGAAGCTACTCTCATTACATTTGAAAAGATGGAGAAAGAAATTAAATGGCCAGAGGTCACATGAGATTTGTTAATTCAAACAAAGCTGCTCTGTAGATCCGGTGAGGTATTTGGACCACTATCGGAGGAGGTTTCCGGGGACGGTGCGGACATAAAGAAGGCATCTGCAGTGCATGTCAGCATGTGCCTGAGACCGACAGACAACGTTTGAGGAATCTAACCAGGGAGTCTGTTCAAACCTACAGTGAGTTTGAAAGTATCATACAAAGGAATTTTGATAAGTAGATAAGGGCATTAAAATATGCCAATCATATGACGCTCTTAGAGAGACGATTAATTTCAGTGATTTCAAAACTTCACTTCCTGAGATAGAGAGAACCAATTCGAAGAACAGAGATTTACAAAAGCAAAGTTATCAGCTGAAATGGCTGTTGAATATGAGTTGGTTAATACATCAATTTTTGGCTTCCAACATCAAATTCAATCCTTGAGGGATAGAAATCAGTGAAGTGGATACTCGTAAGGGGGAAAGTAGATCTCAATGAAAATAACAACGTTATCTTACCAGGTTGTAAAAATCAGAGCCATGAAGGTTAGACAAAAGTTAAAAACATCTGGTGCTTTCACTGCAATAAATTAGGCCACATAAAGTCACTTTGAATTGGTGGTGAGAAAAAGCTCAGGGAAGGCAGATATCAGAAAACAGGATCGTTAGTGAATTTTATGAAAGTGGTAAAGGAAGGCACAGTGCTTTTTGAAAAGCTACACCAGATTTTACAGTCTGGTGGGAAGTTTGCTATTGAGGAAGTGCCCGACCTTCTTAAACCATTTGCTCGCAAAGTTTAGGTTTACGCATAGGCAGGAGCAGCAGATGAAGTAATTACAGTATTAACAGATAAGGGATAATGTTGAAAGATGGAGTCGGGCAGTCCAGAACAAGAGGGCATAAGTTTAGAGTGAGAGGGGAATGAAATTAAAGAGACCTAAGGGGCAGCTTTTTCACGCAGATGGTGGTACGTGTATGGATTGAGCTGTCGGAGGATGTGGTGGAGGCTGGTACAATTGCAACATTTAAGAAGCATTTGGATGGGTATATGAATAGTGAGGGTTTGGAGGAAATGGACCGGGTGCTGGCAGGTGGGACTAGATTGTGTTGGGATATCTGGTCGGCATAGACAGGTTGGACCGAAGGGTCTGTTTCCATGCTGTACATCTCTGTGACTCTATGAGGAGAAATGTAACTCAGAAGGTCAATTACCAGAAAACGTGCTCGTACGGGGAATTCATGGTTAGACAAGAATTGGTTAATTATGTAGAGTGAGGTTGGAGTGACCAGTGAAAAGTGGAGAAATGGTACTGAAGGAACTCTCAGAACGAGGAATGCA
>NW_025207080.1:10841-12481 GCF_004010195.1 Chiloscyllium plagiosum | reverse complement strand
TATCACCTCTCAACTGTCCATGCTTCAGTGAAAAGATCGCTGCATATCCAGTCTCTCCACTTAAAATATAAACTTTTTATTTCCCGGCAACATCCTCGTTAATCTCTTCAGGTAACACTCAAACTGAGCTATTAGGCAAATTCTGCGGTTTTGACGGCCTCAAGCTGAGTCCTTATCGTGTCAATATTACAGTAATGGTAGACTTGCCAAAGGAAGACTGCGAACATATTAGTGCCCAAGTTCAAGTGATGTTAATTGGCAGGAACAAGCTGGACACTCCTGAGAAGCAGTAAGTGGTCTATTCTACTCCGATTCCCAATTGATTCTATCTTTGATTAAATTTTCATCGTCAGCACGACCGGATCATCTCTCGTTGTAAATTTTAACTCATCCCATGATGATTTTGGGAACATGGCACTTGACTTACCCATTCAGTAATGGACATTTCAATGATGGATTCGGAATCGGTTCACCATATCCGAACATCTATGGAAAGGTATTCCTCGGATATTGATAGGACAGGAATTCTACTTCTTTTGACGAATGCGCTATTAATATTGAAAGCAGCTTGGTGAAGTTTCCTGAGTAGGTTCTGCCAACTGTGGTACGACTGACTCCTCATCAAACAATTGCCACTCACCAGGACACTTTCCGCAGTGTGGGGAGTCCAAATGTTCAAAGATCGTCTCCTTTGCAAGAAACTGTTGCCAACTCTCCAAATAAAGCAGGGAGAAACAAACAGTAATGGCCAATAACGTGAAGAATGTTCATTGACTGGGAGTCTCTCAGAAGTGGAAGTTGAGAGGTGATATTATAGAGGTTTATAAATGGACAGATGGAAAATGGGAAGCCTTCAGAAATGAGATAATATGAATCCTGAGAAAGTATACTCCTGTCAGGGTGAAAGGGAAGGCTGGTAATTATAGGGAATGCGAGATGACTAAAGAAATTGAGGGTTTGGTTAAGAAAAAGAAGAAGCATTTGTCAGGTACAGAAAGGATAGATCGTGTGAATCCTTAGAAGAGTATGAAAGAAGTGGGAGTATACTTAAGAGGGAAGTCAGGAGAGCAAAACGGGGACCTGTGATACATTTGTCAAATAGGATTCAGGAAACTCCAAAGCGTTTTTTACAAATATATTAAGGACAAAAGGGTAACTAGGGAGAGAATAGGGCCCCTCAAAGATCAGCAAGGCGGCCTTTGTGTGAAGCCACAGAAAATGGGCGAGATGGATTAGATTAGATTACATTACAGCGTGGAAACAGGCCCTTCGGCCCAACAAGTCCACACCGACCCGCAGAAGCGCAACCCACCCATGCCTCTACATTTATCCCTTAACTAACACTACGGGCAATTTAGCATGGCCAATTCACCTGACCTGCACATCTTTGGACTGTGGGAGGAAACCGGACCACTCGGAGGAAACCCACGCAGACACGGGGAGAACATGCAAACTCCACACAGTCAGTCGCCTGAGGCAGGAATTGAACCCGGGTCTCAGGCGCTGTGAGGCAGCAGTGCTAACCACTGTGCCACCGTGCCGCCCACAAAATGAATATTTTGCATCAGTATTTACTGTAAGGTATAGACTGTAGAGAAATAGATGGTGACATCTTGCAAAATGTCCAGATTACAGAGGAG
>NW_025207080.1:2298-10499 GCF_004010195.1 Chiloscyllium plagiosum | reverse complement strand
GTTAGTAAGTTTGCAGATGACACCAAAATTGGAGGTGTAGTGGACAGCGAAGAGGGTTACCTCAGATTACAACAGGATCTGGACCAGATGGGCCAATGGGCTGAGAAGTGGCAGATGAAGTTCAATTCAAATAAATGCGAGGTGCTGTATTTTGGGAAAGCAAATCTTAGCACGCTTTACACGTTAACGCTAAGGTTCTGGGAGTGTTGCTGAACAAAGAGACCTTGGAGTGCAGGTTCATAGCTCCTTGAAAGTGGAGTCTCAGGTAGGTAGGATAGTGAAGAAGGCGTTTGGTATGCTTTCCTTTATTGCTCAGGGTATTGAATACAGGTGTTGGGAGGTCATGTTGCAGCTTTACAGGACTTTGGTTAAGCCACTGTTGGAATATTGCGTACAATTCTGCTCTCCTTCCTATCGGAAAGATGTTGTGAAACTTGAAAAGATTCAGAAAAGATTTACAAGGATATTGACAGGGTTGGAGGATCTGAGCTGCAGGGAGAGGCTGAGCAGGCTTGGCTGTTTTCTCTCAAGCGTCGGAGGCTGAGGGGTGACAAAATTATGAGGGGTATGGATAGGATAAATAGACAAAGTCTTTTCCCTGCGGTCGGGGAGTCCAGAACTAGATGGCATATGTTCAGGGTGAGAGGGAAAGATATAAAAGAGACCTAAGGGGCATCTTTTTCTCGCAGAGGATAGTCCATGTATGGAATGAGCTGCCAGAGGATGTGGTGGACTCTGGTGCAATTGCCACATTAAAGAGGCATTTGGATAGGTACATGAATAGGAAGGGTTTGGAGGGATATGGGCCGGGTGCTGGTAGGTGCGACTGGATTGGATTGGGATACCTGGTCGGCATGGACGGGTTAACCGAAGGGTCTGTTTCCATGCAGTACATCAATATGACTCTATAATTCAGAGGAAGTTGCAGAATTAGGGTAACGGTGCGAGGAATGTATTTCGTGAAAGTGTTTCTGATGTTAAGTGGCATGTGAGAGATTGTGTGTGAAGAGGTTTTAATAAATCCCAGAGCGTGAACTGTTAGGTCGAAGAACGGGCTTTTACTGTCGTATGAATTATGGGGTTTTATGTTGGTGAAGGAAGTGTGATACGGTGTGGGGTGCGGGGATATCCTGTTTATTCGATTATTTCGCATTATAGAACTTTGCAGTGGAGAGAGGGAGATGTGAACATGGGAAAACTCGTGATCTGCAGCGAAGAAGAAATCCAATCGTCGACAGGTAACAGGGTAATCACAAGGCGTCATCTCCCAAATAATTGACACATTTTTAATTCATCCTGCCAAAGGATAAGACATAGGAATTTGCGGATGTCATCTCTGTCAAATGACAGGGATTTATTTCAAAAAAGAAAGGATTGGGAATGCATTTCATGTCGTTCTTAAATAGAAAGGTTTTTTTTTGCCCGCTCTTCCAACTCAAAAAAGAAGGACATAGGTTTTTATTCACTGTTTTGAAGGAATGAAGCTCGTCGAATCATACGGAGATTTTTTTTTATTCTGCATAAGCCCATTGAGACTGTTAGGTTGGGAGGCTACAGAGGGAGCAAAATTCACATATTAGCATTATAATGTAACTGGTATGTGAGAGTGAATTCACATGGCACAAGGACCTGCTTAATGAAGAATGCAGCTTGGCAACGTACAGGTTTAAGAGAAGGCTCTGCATTGACAGTAGATAAACTCGTGTTGCTTACTGTCGAGCAAGCCGGTAAAGCAATCAATGATTTTGGGAGGAATTGTCATGGTGATAAGGAAACAGGTATCACCCTTCGAAAAAAGGGACAATCCAAAGGGGACACAGTTATCGTGGAAGACAGGATGGTTACAGGAAAATTTAGGACAAAATGCTTAAATCCAGAAATTGTAGTATTCTGGAACAGATTGCTTCAGAGATTAGTTGAGACGGGTAACCAAACAACGTCGAACGACTCTAGCATGACCATTTGCAGGGTCATAGCTTTCAAGGCTATTGACCAAGTCTGCAAGTTGACTTCCTGTAGATCTGGCATAACTCTAATAGGATAGGATAGATGGGTCGAAGTGCTTCTTCTGCACTACATTATTCGAAGACTTAATAAAATAGTTGGGAGAATGGGATTGCGCATGAGCAAGGACTCATAATATCAACAGCGATTGCGATGTATTTGAGGAAAGTGTTTTGGAACAATAAAGTAAATGATATTTTCAGGGAAAATAAAACATAGAACCTAGAGTTTGAATAAAAGAAACAAAATATGTCTCATATCAGATAAAAGAATACAAAGACATTAAAATATTATCATTTAAAATGTCACACACCGCAGTCATGTACAAATTGTTTTTGCATTCATTTCAATGATTCATTTGTTAAAAGCTAGAATCTGATAAAAAGAATACGCTTTTAAACTTGCTGAGACACCACAAGTGAAATAGGATCTGACAAGTTATTCAGAAAGGCAAGCTTAATTGATCAGACGTAGTATGAATATTTTTAAATTGTATCCTCACCATTGTCCTTATCAAAAAGCTCATCAAATTGGCAATTTCCTGTCATAATTTGGAAAAATTGACGTGGAACTGATAAATGTGATAAACATCTGTAACTTTACTCTGTAACTGAAATGAACCCTCTTCAAACCATGTCGAACTGATCTTGCAAATTTCGTAAGATTTTATGAATCCTCGGCTGTTTGTGATTTGTTAATTTTGATGAGTAAATGAATGAAGTCTGAAGTTCAGTTCAGCAACATACTTTGTTTTGGAATAACATTAATTGGAGAGGATGTTCATGAATATGAGCAGAGCATTTGATAATGTTTCTGGATTAGTGGTGCTGGAAGAGCACAGCAGTTCAGGCAGCATCCAAGGAGCTTTGAAATCGACGTTTCGGGCAAAAGCCCTTCATCAGGAATAAAGGCAGTGAGCCTGAAGCGTGAAGAGATAAGCTAGGGATGGGTGGGGGTGGGGAGAGAGTAGCATAGAGTACAATGGATGAGTGGGGGAGGAGATGAAGGTGACAGGTCAGGGAGGAGAGGTGGAGTGGATCGGTGGAAAAGGAACTAGGCAGGTCGGGCAAGTCCGGACAAGTCATGGGGACAGTGCTGAGCTGGAACTTTGAAACGAGGATAAGGTGGGGGAAGGGGAAATGAGGAAGCTGTTGAAGTCCACATTGATGCCCTGGGGTTGAAGTGTTCCGAGGCGGAAGATGAGGCGTTCTTCCTCCAGGCGTCTGGTGGTGAGGGAGCGGCGGTGAAGGAGGCCCAGGACCTCCATGTCCTCGGCAGAGTGGGAGGGGGAGTTGAAATGTTGGGCCACGGGGCGGTGTGGTTGATTGGTGCGGGTGTCCCAGAGATGTTCCCTAAAGCGTTCTGTTATGAGGCGCCCAGTCTCCCCAATGTAGAGGAGACCGCATCGGGAGCAACGGATACAATAAATGATATTAGTGAATGTGCAAGTAAAACTTTGATGGATGTGGAATGCTCCTTTTGGGCCTTGGATAGAGGTGAGGGAGGAGGTGTGGGCGCCGGTTTTACAGTGGCAGGGGAAAGTGTCAGGATGGGACAGTGGGTTGTAGGGGGGCGTGGACCTGACCAGGTAGTCACGGAGGGAACGGACTTTGCGGAAGGCGGAAAGGGGGAGGGAGCGAAATATATCCCTGGTGGTGAGCTCTGTTTGGAGGTGGCGGAAATGTCGGCGGATGATTTGGTTTATGCGAAGGTTGGTAGGGTGGAAGGTGAGCACCAGGGGCGTTCTGTCCTTGTTAATGTTGGAGGGGTGGGGTCTGAGGGCGGAGGTGCGGGATGTAGATGAGATGCGTTGGAGGGCATCTTTAACCACGTGAGAAGGGAAATTACGGTCTCTAAAGAAGGAGGCCATCTGGTGTGTTCTATGGTGGAACTGATCCTCCTGGGAGCAGACCCGGCGGAGGCGGAAAAATTGGGAATACGGAATGGCATTTTTGCAAGAGGTAGGGTGGGAAGAGGTGTAATCCACGAATCTGTGGGAGTCGGTGGGTTTGTAAAAAATGTCAGCGTCAAGTCGGTTGTCATTAATGGAGATGGAGAGGTCCAGGAAGGGGAGGGAGGTGTCAGAGATGAAGGTCAGGGTGGAATGTGTTGTTGAAGTTGATGAATTGCTCAACCTCCTCGCGGGAGCACGAGGGGCGCCAATGCAGTCATCAATGTAGCGGAAGAAGAGGTGGGGAGTGGTGCCGGTGTGATTACGGAAGATCAACTTCTCTACGTAGCCAACAAAGAGACAGGCATAGCTGGGACCCATACCTGTGCCCATGGCTACCCCTTTAGTCTGTAGGACGTGGGAGGATTCAAAGGAGAAATTGTTTAGGGAGAGGAGCACTTCGGCCAAAAGAATGAGAGTGTCAGTGGAAGGGTACTGTTGGGGACGTCTGGAGAGGAAAAAAACGGAGAGCTTGGAGGCCCTGGTCTTGGCGGATGGAGGTTTAGAGGGATTGGATATCTATGGTGAAGATGAGGCGTTGGGGGCCGGGGAAACGAAAGTCTTGGAGGAGGTGGAGGGCGTGGATGGTGTCAAGAACGTATGTGGGGAGTTCCTGGACTAGGGGAGATAGGACAGTGTCGAATGTTTGCCATTGTAGGCTCATTCAGAAAGTAAGGACGCATGGTATACAGGGAAACCTGTCTGGTCTGGACATTAAATCGGCTCGCCCTTAAAAGACAACGAGTGATGATCGATAGAAAGTATTCAGGTTGGGGCTCCTTGACCAGTCGTGTTTTGCAGGGATCGGTTCTGGAACCTCTGCTCTTTCTGATTTTATTAATGACTTAGATGATGAAGTGGACGGCTAGAGTAGTACGTTTGCCGATGACACGAAGTTTGGTGGAGTTATCGGTAGTATGGAGGGCTGTTGACGTTTGCAACAGAACATTAACCGGATGCAGAACTGATGTGATAAATGGCAGATGAATTGCAATCTAAAAAAGTGTGACATCTTTTACTTTATAAGGTCGAATTTGAATGCAGAGTACAGCGTTAAATGCAAGATTATGCACAGTGTGGAGGAACAAAGAAATCTTGGGGGACATGTCCACACGTCCATCAAAGTTGCTACCCGAGTTGATTGAATTATTAAGAAGGCATATGATGTGCTGGCTTTGTTTTGCAGGGAGATTGTGTTTAATAGCTGCAATGTTCTACTGAAGATGTATAGAGTCCTGGTTACACCACACTTGAAATATCGTGTTTTTTTGTTGGCCTCATTATAGGAAAGATGTGGACGGTTTAGGTCGGGCGCAGAGGAGATTTACTGGGATGCTGTTTGGACTAGACAGCATGTATTGAGCGACCGAGGGCCATTCTAATTGGAGTGAAGAATGATAAGAGGTGATTTTACAGAAGTTTACAAGATGTTGAGAGTGGGCAGACAGAGACTTTTTCCCTGGCCAGAACTTTCTGCCACGAGCGGGTATAATTAACAGATAATTGGAATCAGTTTTACGGGAGATATCAGAAATAGGTTTTTGACTCAAAGAATTGTGGATGCATGGAAGTCAGTCCCAGCACTTTGTACAGCCGGACACATCAGAGGCTTTAAACAAGCTGTGGATACGCACATGAAAGATAGTTCAATGAATATTATGTGAGTTCGTCTGATCTTAGATTTGGATAAGAGGTTGGCACATCAAGGAATGTGCGGTTCTGTACTCTTTTATGTTATATGTTCTATGTTTACCTGAATGAAGGTTTTCATCCTCGTGTAATATGTTGTCACTCGTGACTACAACTCAACTCTGTTTTTTTGTTGGGCTGCATGTGAACTCACAATCTACACCTTTTGTGTTAACATCCGGAATTTGCCTCAGATAAACACCAGCTGACGCCTTTTGCCGCTGAATCATGTATTCCTCCTTCCTACTGTCCTCGGAGATGCAGTACATTCTGAGAGTCTTGCTTTCCAAAACGAGGCAATGACGCCGATGTGCCAAACAGCCATAGCCATTACTGGGCATGTTGCAACCGTATGTAGGGTTTTCAGGAGATGGAGAATTGCAATGAAAGTTTAATTTCAGAGAAACCCCGCTACACAATGAAGACAGATTAAAACTTATATTTATGTAATACAGATGAGATCATTTGACCCATAAAGTCTGAACTGGCAAACATACACACAATGTAAATGTCATCCACTTTCCAAAACTGAGTTGTGGTCCTGAATGTTATTAACCTGCAAGGGCACATGTGTCAGGCTTGTGAGTTTGCTGGTCTCAACATTCCTACAAGGTAGGGCATTTCCAATACTCAGCACCTCAAGTCAATAATTTTTCTTTGGACTTCAAATCTTCCTTGGACCTGCTAGCTTTAAAAATAAAATTCTCACTACTTAACGTTTCAGCTTACGGAGTTGTCATCATTCTATGCACCCTGTCCATGCAACCCAAAATCTCCTAAGCTTGAGAGGAAATCGCAAATGTCTCAGTTCCGACATACCTGTTGCACGTTTCCATTTCCATGGTAGTGATCGTGGCTTTTGAAAAAGCTAATACTTTCCTCAGTGCACTTCCTACTGGCTGCAACTGATGTACAGTGGTGGAGCAAAGGGGATGATTATAGATGCATTGCCACTTAGGTAAGCCGTTTGATGCTGGATTGTCTTAGAGTTTTCTGAACATTTCTGGAGCTGCAACCATTTAGTTAAACGAGGTTTATGACATCCTACTGCTGATTTGTGCCTTCTAGATGATGGAGAGCTTTGGGAAACAGGAGGTAAGTTACACGATGGTGTAACCCTAACGTCACAACCGGTCATCGAAGACAAAATAAGGAAAATGGTCGATCGGTAATCTGTTATTGTAAACCACGTGGACTTGCATGAAGATTGTTTAAAATGTGCTGTGCGAAGAATTAACATGAAATTTAAATTACTTAGATTAGGAGTGATTTATTAGCTCCGATTAATATTGTTTTTTTATATAAAAGAAGAAACTAGAATTTCGTGATAAATGATGCACTTTTCGTAGTACACAAGATGCAATTAATGGCGTATCAGCTGTTTCTGTCTCGGGCCTCAAGTATTTGCAGTCTATATTGATGAATTGGATGAGGGGTTAGTAAGAATCACAGAGTGGAAAAATAAAATACATGTTAAACAGGTAGGAAATTAACTTGCAAGAAATACACAAGACAATGACAAATGTGCTTCAATTGGTCACATGACTAACGTAGAAAAACTGGCAAATCGAGGTTAACGTCGATAAATGCGAGGTTAAGTATTTGGTCGTGCGCAATCGAAGACTTCGTATTATTTAATTGAGATAAACTTCAGTTTGTTTTAGTTAAGGCAAATGTGATGTATCCCACCCCTGTGCCTTGCGGGGAAAGCGCAATAAGAAAATAAAACATGACTACATTCAAAACAACATGACTACATTCAAAACAACATGAACTTGTGAAATTCACTATCCCAGTATGCGATGGATTATTGAACATTGATTAATGTTAAAGAGGACATCTAATTAATAACCGGTAAAAGAGCGCTACAGCAAAGTGCAGTTGATGCTGTGATAAAGTGAACCTTGATGCTGTGATAAAGTGAACCCTGAGAACGTTGACTTAACAGAATAGGCTTCAGCGGCGATCCAGTTTTGATCCTGATTTCTGTTTTATTCTGTCCAAATGTTCATATCTGTTCAAACACAAGAGGAAAATTGTACGCCACAGATAAAATGTCTGATAGTTACGTTAACTCATTATTACTATGATCAATTGAATCATTTATTTTTATTATTGAATGATATATTCTCGTCAACACATCGTTTTATTTGTTTATTTTTTTTCTATTTCACATGTAGTTATGATACGGACACAAACAGCCAAACTCAATGAGCCTCCACAAATCTGTATTCACTCTGTAGCCAACTCCCATTCCTAGACGTGATGGAACAGAGAACACCAAACGGAGAATTCACTACAAGGGTATACAGGAAAGCCACACACACAGATCAAGTCCTAAACTATGAAAGTAACCACCCCAACACACACAAACGAAGCTGCATCAGGACACTATTCAGAAGGGCCACAACACACTGCAGTACAGCAGAACTGCAAAAAGAAGAGGAACACCTATACAAGGTATTCGCTAAAAACGGATACCAGCGCAACTTCATCAACAGATGCCTAAGAGAAAGACCACAGAACGAGGACATACCACAACCAAAAGGACTAGCCA
>NW_025207080.1:0-2084 GCF_004010195.1 Chiloscyllium plagiosum | reverse complement strand
TTTCAGCTGTCCGCTGTCGTGGTTGGTATATTGGGTACCCAGCACTGATGATGTCGCCTAGCCAGGGGACGAAACGTTTGCAACAAAAACTTCCAGCTCGGCGAACAGAACCACAACAACGAGCACCCGAGCTACAAATCTTCGCACAAACTCTGTATTCACAGCACTGTAAGGCAGAAATACTGCAAAGACCAGAGGTATTGAATACATATCCCCATGAAATATTTTCCGTGGCATTTTCAGTGAGGCCCAAGAATAGACCTGTGTGGGATGACCTCACCACTGACCTACGGGCGGAATAATCTCCATCAGCAACCACTCTCTGCCTTCTGTCAGCCAATCTGGATACAAATAGCCAAATTTCCCTGTATCCCTGTTTTATATGAGTAAGCCAACCATTTATCAAATGTGTTGCTCAAGTCCATATGCACCACAATGACTGCTCGAACTTCATCAATCTCTTTTGTCACCTCCACAAAGAATTCAATTGTATTGTGAGACATGACCTGCCCCTCACAAGGCCATGGTGACTGCCTTTAATCATTCTCTGCTTTTACATATATTCGTGTATCCTATCCTTCAGAATTCTTTCCAAAATTTGTTAACCACACGCGAAAGACTGACTGGTCTGTAACTGCCAGGCTTTTACCTATTTCTGTTCTTGATAAGTGGAACAACAATTGCCTCCCGCCAATCCTTTGGTACCATTCCTTTGGAGAGTGAGGAACCAAAGATCTTCGCCAGTGAATTAGTAACCTCCTTTCTTGCTTCCTGGCACAAACTAGGATAAATCTGTTCTGTCCCTGGGGACTAAGCAATCTTAATATTTGTCCAAATTTCCTGCACACCAACTTCCTCAATCTCGATCTGTTCAAGCCTGTTTCCCCCTCCTCAAAGTTATCATTCACAACAAAGTCCCTTTCCTTAGTGAAAACCAAAGCAAAAAAAAATATTTACACCTTCTCTTATCTGCTCAGACACCATGCACAATTTCCCTAGGTTATCCCTGACCAGACCTACCCACTCCCTGATCATTCTCTTATTCCTCACGTATGAGTAAATTGTATTTGGGTTCTCCCTAATCTTTCCTTCCTAGCCTTTTTCCTGCCCCCTCCTAGCTCTCGACAATGCATTTCTGGGCTCCTTCAAAGCAAACCTGTGATCCTCTATAGCCGTCCTAGACACTTGCTTCCTCCACTTTACATAAGCTGCCTTCTTTTGACAATTAGCTCCTCTGTTCTTCTCATCCAAGGCCCCTTAACCGTACCCCTGTTTGCCTATCTCAGAAGGACAAATTTGAGCATCATTCGTAACAACTACTCCTTAAACATTCTCGACATTTCCTTTGTGCCTTTCTGTGGAATAATTGCTCCCCATCTGTGCTTCCCAACTCCTGTCTGATGGCATCATAATTTCCTTTTCCCTAATTAGATACTTGACTCCAGACCATTACCAATGTTTTTAACACAAAACACCTCTCTGGGCAATTAGGGATTGGCAATCACTTCTGGATAGACAGCGACACACATGGCCGAGCAATAGTTAAAAAGAAAAAGAAAATTATACAATGAAAATTCACAGAAGGAGCACTACAATGCTCCAGGTGGACACCACCGAAGTAACTTACCACATTTTCCAACACGCATCCCACGGGCTCAAATATTATCTAATTTAAAGTGATCATACAATCATTTTCACATTATGTCAGGTTTGCCCCTCACTGAAAAGTTTCCCGCAATCAAGATACTCTCTGTGAAACGGACTTTCTTCAAAGCCCCTCAAACCTTCCATCGTTGCTATTCACTCTTCAAATAAGAGGAACTGATGCTTCCCATTCACTCTGCCGTTGCACCCTGATAATACTGTAACAGGTCTTCACACCCTTAGCTTCACTATTCCTAAGAACATTGTCTAACCTTCTGCCACCTCTGCTAATAGCTCACTTGTGCATTCCCAGATAATAATTTGCTGAAATTGGTCTGTACCACCTCCAGTGCAAATGCATTGTTTCAGAAATGGTTATCAGAACTGAACTGAGTACTCTACGTGCTGCCAATCCAACGTTCCATACGGCTCAATCATAA
>NW_025207079.1:10996-12477 GCF_004010195.1 Chiloscyllium plagiosum | reverse complement strand
CACACACACACACACGCAAAGATATGCCCTCCCCTTTCCCCCAAGGCACTGTCTCTTAATCTGTGTTTTCTCCCAGTCTCTTTCAGCGATCATTTAGAAGGATTGGTGGTTGAGAGAGACGACACCTAGTAATCTTGTTGCACTCTTATCATTCCTCAGCTGAAGACAAATGCATTCCGCCCTTGGACCGTGTGGGAAATCCACTTCCTCCAGATTTGGAATGCTCTCGGCTCACCAATACAGCCAGGCCTCCTCCATCCCATTATTTTCTGAACACCTTGTCATCAGGAATATTTAGCACTCAGACCTGCCCTTTCCAGAGGCATATCTCTTATCGTGCCGTCCAGGCCAGCTTTACTGCCCTTCCCTAATTTTCCCTGAGAAGGTGCCTTATTGAACTGATACAATCTGTCTGTTTTGGATAGACCCACAATGCTGTTAGCGAGAGGATTTTAGGATTTTGATCTATTGTCTCTGTTAGTGCTGTCTCTTTCTCTCTGTCTCTGTCTCAGCTTTTTGTGCTTTTATATATCCTTCACTAATATTCTCTCTTGGGTCCCATGGCCTCATTTGCAGTGATCAACATTGCCACCTACTGTCCTGGTAGGGAAACTGCTGCGGAAGCTGGTCTGGGATCGCTCTTGAATACACTGCATTGGTGCCATAGAACATAGAACGCAGAACATTACAGTGCAGTACAGGCCCTTCGGCCCGCGATGTTGCGCCGCCCTGTCATACTAATCTGAAGCCCATCCCACCTACACTATTCCGTGTACGTCCATATGCCTGTCCAATGACGACTTAACTGCACTTAAACTTGGCAAATCTACTACCGTTGCCGGCAAAGCATTCCATACCATTACTACTCTCTGAGTAAAGAAACTACCTCTAACATCTGTCTTATACCTATCTCCCCTCACTTTAATGTTGTGTCCCCTTTGCTGTTCCCATACTTGGAAAAAGGCTCTCCCTGTCCACCCTATCTAACCCTCTGATGATTTTATATGTCTCTATTAAGTCACCTCTCAACCTTCTTCTCGAACGAAAACAGCCTCAAGGCCCTCAGCCTTTCCTTGTAAGACATTCCTTCCATCCTGGGCAACATCCTAGTAAATCTCCTCTGCATCCTTTCCAAAGCTTCCACATCCTTCTTATAATGCGGTGACCAGAACTGTACACAATACTCCAAGTGTGGCCATACCAGAGCTTTGTACAGTTGCAGCATAACCTCATGGTTCTGGAACTCAATCCCTCTATTAGTAAAGGCCAAACACTGTATGCCTTCTTAACAACCCTGTCAATCTGGGTGGCAGCTTTCAGGGATCTGCGTACATGGACACCGAGATCTCTCTGCTCATCTGCACCCCAAAGAATCCTACCATTAGCCCAGTACTTTGCATTCCGGTTACTCCGACCAAAATATATCACCTCACACTTGTCCACATTAAACTCCATTTGCCACCTCTCAGCCCAGCTCTGCA
>NW_025207079.1:0-8811 GCF_004010195.1 Chiloscyllium plagiosum | reverse complement strand
CCCGCTCTGTCAGGATAAGGGTCACCGTGTTCTCTCTTGCTCCCTCACACTCACTGCATATCTGTTACAGCGCCTTCTCCAGAATGAGACTCCATCACTCTCAGTACTGCATGCAGCACCTTCTCTCTCTATTACCTATGCAACACCCCCAAATTGTTATAAAATGGCCTGTTGAGTGCTGTTTCCAGAATTATCTAAATGAAGTCGTTGGTACAATGTTCCAAATTTTTTCCAAGTTCAGGAAAATGTTTGTTCCCCAGTGTGCAACACATCAGGGGAACGATCAGAGTTTTATTTTTTTAGATCACTCAGAATGAAAGTGCGTCCTGAGGCCATTAAGCCTCTCAAATATACTCCAAAATTCAGACAAAGGAAGCACCTAAACTCTTGAAGACTCACTCTCTTCTTGAAGATAGGCACCAGATTAGATGGTCTCCAGTTTCGCTGGAACACTTCTGTAATCCGGAGAGTTGTGGAATATTTCACACAGTGCCAACAGAACTCTGTAACCACTTCTATTAAAACCAGATATGAATAGCTGATGAGCTGTTTACCATTGGTCATATCTGTTTGAGAAAAGCGTTTTTCGTTTTGTTAGAGACTTTTTGCAAGTAATTTCATCTGACTACAATTTTGGTTATATTATTGAAACTCTTTGTGCCTTCTCCTGTGAGGAACGATGTAAAATGCAGTTTTAAATTCTCTGCCTGTTCTCTGAAACCAATTGCCCAGCCACATGCTCCAGGTGTCCCACATATACTTTCCTGCCTTTGTTCCAAAGGTCTCACACACACATCATGAACGCGTTTTTTTTAATCGATATGGAAAAGCTCTTGTGGTTAGATTCTTTTTGATATTTCTTGTCAGTTTTGGAATATTATTCTTTGTATCTTGCTTTATACAATCTGCTTCTGGTTCTAAACATACGCATTCCAAAGCTGGCCGACACGAGTGTTCCCGAATCTGAGTTCTATAGTTTGTGATTGATTAGCACAGCGTTTGTGCATCATGGATGGTTCATCTTCACATCTTCATACCATCTTCTTTCCGACCAGTGTCAATCATTGCTGAGCATTATGAAATATCTGCTTACCTTTCTACCCCACACATCTACTGATCTTCACCTGGGAACTATTTTCACATTTTGTTTTATAACAGATATAAGGCATAAATCTGAAATTGTTGCTTGTCGTCTGCGTGTGTGGCTACTAGGGATAGCTGGTCGTGAAAGTTTGAGGCACTTGATTCTGTTTTGATCAGAGAGAAGAAGGTTGAGAGGTGACTTAATTGAGACAAAAGAGATAATCAAAGAGGTAGACAGGGTGGAGACTGACAGCCTTTATTTCTCAAATGGCTAGCACGACGGGATATCTTTAAATTGTGGAGCTAAAGACATAGGACGAATGTGAGAGGTAGTTTTTTTTTTCCTGAGAGAGTAGAAAGGCTGTGGAACGCACTACTTGCAACAGCAGCTAAGCCGCCAGGGTTAAGGGCATTTAAATGGTCATTTGGAAAACGTACAGATGAATTTGTTATTGTGTAATGGAGATGTGCTTTACTTTTGTTCCAGAGGTCGGTGCAACGCGGGCCGAAGGGTCCGTGCTGTGCTGTAATTTTCTATGTGTTATGTTCATTATCACGGAGACTGGGTTTGCTTTTTGGGGTGACCTGACAGATAATAGGACAAGAATGACATAGATCGAATAGTGAGTAGGAGACCTTTTTACCAGGCTGGAGGGGTCAGTACTAAGGGAAACATGCGTAGTGGGCGTGCATTTTAAAAGAGGCAAATATTTCACACAAAGTGATGAGTGCCGAGAGCGCTTTCTGAAAGAGTTGGTGGAAGCAGACACAATGGCAGTATTCAAGACGTACCTGGTCGAAAACAAGAATAGGATAGGAGGTTGAGGGTCATGGTTCCTCTAAGTGAAGACAATTCATTGGTGACGGGCAATATGTGTCAAGACAGGCTTGTAGGGCCGATAGGCCTGTTGTTGTGCGATAACAGTCGTTACTCTTTGTTCTATTTTAGGCAATGACATCATATTTCCTAACTTGCATAAATCTTCCAAATTTCTATTCTTCTCCTTTTTGTGAATTGCCCTATTTGCAGATATCCATCAACGAAAACAATTCCGGAACCGCAATGATATTGCCACTATTGTACCCATTATCACTGCAGTAACTATATTTAAAACGTTCAGATCTAATCAGTCAGATCCAAGTGAATGTCAGACTTTAATCTCATTTGCTTTCTGAGTAATTGTTCATTCAGTGATCAAGATAATTCCCTCCCTTTACTTCTTGATTCTGAATCTTTTTGTTTTGTTGTTTTTAACATGAAACTGGATATTTGCTCAAACTCCCTGCTACATTCGTCTTTTCCATTATACATGGACAAATCTCACCATCGAAATAATCAATATTTCAGCTAGCTTCTTCCTTTAAATAAGTATTAAAATCCTTGCTTTCACTTTTTTTTTATTTGTCATTAACATTCATATTCTTGTTCTCTTCATCAATATTTGTCATTTTACAGTTTCTATTTTTTTAAAATCTCTTAATCGATGTTTGCACAAATGATGATCAATTTATTTAGACTAGACGTGAATTTGATATTTAGCCATAAATGGTACATTCTTCTCTTACAATCTACACCATTGAATAGTTCCTTGATAAGAATACCTAAATATTACCCTACCCGTATCCCACTGTTTATCCAATCTCTTACCACACCGTTTTTTCCATCTCCCACTGAGGTAAACGCTGTCATCATCTTCTTGTGCTTGATCTTCTTTCAGTTTCAGGCACTAGTTTGATATCCAAGATTTTCTATTTTACATTGCATATGAAATTCCGGAAAGCTGTGAACACTTTTGTTGAACGAATCATTTACTGGATTATTATTGATGATCCTGTCTCGTTTCATACATTCCAGGACGAAAATAGCTTGTTCTCCAATTGATTCCATCACGTATTCTTCGAAAGACTCTTATAATTACACCCCATGAATTCAACCACAAGGCTGTATTTGTCAATTTGATTCATCCAATCAACCTGAAATTTAAAATTGTAATTACTTATTCGATACCTTTCTGACAAAATCCCACTATTCCTTGGGTTGTGCTCTCCATCTACGCTCTTAAGAAATACAGGAATAAGACCCAGCAGAGACTTATTTTCCTTTCTCATCAACATACATAGTCATTCTGAAAACCATTTCAAACTATTTCACTGATATCCGATGGTTTTAAACATGAGACTGTGCAGCAAAAAAACTAGTCCTTCAGACCACCATGGTTGCGCCGACCATGATGCTGTTCTAATTTAATCTAATCTGATTTCACATGTTCTGTGACCCTCCATATCCTGCCTGTTCATGTGTCTGTCTACATTTCTCTTAACTTCGACATTGCATCTACTTCTAGCACCTCAACTGGCAGCATTTTCAAGGCATGTACCAGCCTCTGTGTAAAAAAAAACACAAATGCTTGCCTCTCGTTTCAACTTTCCCTTTTCACATTGAAGCTTATCAAACGAGCTGGCCAAATTTCCTCCGCCTTGTTCGTTTACTTCTCAAACATGAAGGATTCTTGAATACTCAGTTGAATGGTCCCTTCCGAGACCATTTTGAAAACACTCCTCTGAAACAACTTTCATGTCATACCCATTGTTCTGTGACTTTTTACATCAACATTTTAAAAATGCTGCACACATTCAATTTCGGAATTCTATCATTAATTCTATCTTTTTCTGAGGACATCCAAGTTTTTTTCAGTTTGATTTTTTTCCTGTATCTTTCCATTTTGATTGCATTGGTTCAATTTCTTCCTTCCCTTTCAACTCGCGATTTACATGTCGTCTTCAGATTTTTTTTTTTGGAATTTTCTAAAGTGACAGAAGATAACGATATAATATGTCCACCTGTTCTTTATCTCCTGTTGCTAATCCTACAGCCATGCCTTCTACGGACTCATTGCTCAATGTAAGGTTGAATGCAATGTAATCATTACGACATGAGCTGTTGACTGATTAAATCTGTGGACCTTGAGTCAAACAACCTTCATCACAAGAAGGCAATTTATGGAAAAGTATGATTTCATTTTACCGTGTTCATTCCAATCATTGGTTTTAAATTTGATACGTCAGTAATTTGATCAATCTCGTGCTGGAAGATTCCAATCCACTGACGATGCCTCATGAAGGTGAATTACATTAAACTTTCAGCATTGGATGAATTGTTGGAATTTTATTGTTTGTATTATTAGTACAATTTATATTGTTCCTTCTCAGAATAAGGAAACAGCTAACTTGAAAATTACCCACTCCCTGTCTAAAGCCCACTGGTTTTGCCTATTAGGTTGTCCATCATGAACTTCTGGCTCTTTCTGGGCAGTGTGGCGGTATCTATTCTGGCTGCAGCCTCAACAGGCACATTTGATTCGAAATTGGATGAAGACTGGAAAAATTGGAAATCACAACATGGGAACCAGTACATCAAGGTAAAAGGAGAGTCTGTAATGTTAAGCTCACTCAGAATAGGAAT
The DNA here is from genome assembly GCF_004010195.1 of Chiloscyllium plagiosum. NCBI lineage: Eukaryota > Metazoa > Chordata > Chondrichthyes > Orectolobiformes > Hemiscylliidae > Chiloscyllium > Chiloscyllium plagiosum. The sequence continues at coordinate 4,265 of NW_025207079.1, read as the reverse complement.
GGTCTGCACACAATTGGCAGAGATTGAGAATATGTAGTTGCAGTCAATGACAGGTACCTGTTGAGTGAAGTGACATTGAGAAAATATTGGTCTTGAAATTCAATGGGTATTCTCCAAGTTTCTAACTTCATGAGAGAACTGATCAAACACAAAGTGAATCAGTAGCGACTTGGTGTATCTTAATTTACTAGGATCCCGCTGCAGTCCTGTTGGATTTACTACAAAGACCACAAACTGTCTCTAGAAGATTAAGATCCATTCTTGGTGTTGAAGAGGCAATTGTAAGTGGGCAACTTGGAGACAGAGGGATGGGGAAGCCGTCTGATCATCTCAAGCGGCCCATTCAATGAAGCGTCTCTTTGCCGACACTGATTTTATTATGCTGGCAGCTTAAGGGAGGTCTCTCACACAACAGGATAAGCAGGTAGAGACATGCACAGTAATTGCCCATGTATTGGCCTCGGTTTTTTCGCAAGGACGTGGCTTATTGAATTCCCTGCCTGCCACTGGCTTAACCTTACTTCAGACTGGGACAGGTGGTAGGAGAGAGAACGTATCCATTGTCAACGTCATTCATGACGGTCGATTAAACCATCCTCTTGTTCAGCTATTTTATTCTTAATTCACTTTCAGCATGAATCTCACAGACTGGCAGCTCGACAGGTTTTGCTTTGGGTGCGTTATTTTGAGTGGGGTGCGGAGAACCTGATTAATAATTTTGGGTGGGAGGATGGACCCTGACAGCAAAATGTTCTTTCAGGTTTCACAAGCGGATTTTTAATGCTTCTGTATAATTATATTAATCTGATTATATTAATCTCTTTATTCAGGATGAGGAGAGCTACAGGAGAATGATATGGGAGGACAATATGAGATACATCGAAAAACACAACATCGAACACTCATTGGGAAAACACACATCTAAAGTGGGAATGAACAAATTTGCAGCTCTGGTGTGTACAGGATGTATCGTCTGAGATCTATTTGATGCTGGTCATTGTGAAATTGTGAAGCTATATAATTGTGAAGTTATATTCAGCTACAGGAGCAGCACTTGGACATTTGGTCCTCCAAGCTGACTCACTCATTCAGTACACTCAATGACTGATCTCACTTTACTCCAAATTGTTGATTCCTTCCTTCTCATTCTAGGTTTCCATAACCCGTAACTCCTATGGAAATCATAAACATCTCTCTCAAATTTGTATATATTCAATGACTCAAGTCTCCATTTCTCTCTGCGGGAGAGAACTCTAATGACTAACAATCCCCTGATTCGATAATTTCTGCTCACTTGCACGATCAGATTCTGTACAAGTAAATTGCATTTAGCAACACTGGCTGGCTTGAGCTCCCTCTATGGACGGCAGTCACACTATGGATACACCTCTATGTTGTTGAGTCTTCACAGACGGTGTCCATTATGACGTCTGGAAGCAGAGGTTGCATTCTGTACTGTGGAAGCTGCTCCCTTCGGCAACAATATTCTTTTTGAGTCTGCTGTATCTCTGGCTCCGCCCTATCTGTCGCTGTCACACAGCAGTTAAACTGACCTGCATTCCAAACAAATTGAAGTACATGATCCTGCTCTCTATTATTGCTCCTCAGGACAGTTGGTCATTTCCCCTCTTCTTGGCATCACAAAAAATGTGACTAATGACATCAGCATTACACCAGCATTCCATGAATTGAAAATAAATTAATGGAATTGAATTGGATTGAATTGAACTGAGCTGAACTGAACTGAATTGAATTGAATTGAATTGAAGCGAATTGAAATTCATGTGACGTGTACTGAGGCACAGTGAAAAGCTTTGTCTTGCGAACAATACAGGCAGATCACAGAGTTAAGTCGCATAGATAAGTAAATAATAGCGACAATGACGCCGTCAGGCCTTGGTTCTGTACTCACCTTTCCCATCAAGAAAATCATCCTCTCATCATTAGCCCTGTCAATCTTCCTCGAGTCTTATTTGTTTCAGTATGATCAGCACTCATTCTCCTCAACTTTATTGTGGAGTGGGCCCAGTCTGTCAAAATGTTTCTCTTTTGATAACCCTCTTCTTCGTAGGAATAGTTTTAATTAATATGCTTAAAATTTCCTTCCAAATATTCCTCCGTAACGAGTGAAATCAATGCTCATCACAGTGCCTTCTGTGTTTGTCCAATCGCAACAAGACTTCCCCACTTTGATACTGTCTTTGCTCTGCAGTAAAGACAAATATTTGTTTTGCCTCTTTAATAACTTGCTGGATCTATGTGCACACAAATGTTAATAAGTGAACAAAGAGACAAAACTTTTTTTTTACCACAGGAAAGTCGATATATTGTGTGCACTTGGAATTTTAAAAAACATGTCATGCAGTGCCACATCAGCTGTTGCTAAACAAAATAACAGCTTATGGTTTAGTGCGTAACATATTGGCATTGGCAGAGGATTCGTTCGCTAAAAAAGAAACAGAGAATGGGATGGTAGACAGTGAAGACAGAAATAATCCTATTTTTCTTCTGGGATGGAGGGGAACAACTGCACCAAAGATTGTCTAGCGAGTAAAGACTAATCAGGTTGGGACTTTACTGAATGGGGTTTATTAGAATGACAGGTGATCCCTTTGAAATTTATATGTTCTTATTGGGTTTGACAGGGTGAGTGCACAGATAATGTTGACGCGAATGAGAGAGGCTCGGAATTGACATAATCGAATCACAATAAAAGCGTTTTGATATCGAGATGTGGAGGAAATCTTTCTGTCTGAGGCCTGAATGTCTTTGCAGGAAGACAGGATAGTGAAGAAAGCGTTTGTTATGCCCCCCTATATTTGTCATGTTATTGAATACAGGTGTTGGGATGTCATGTTGCTGTTGTGAGGACATTGGTTAGGCCACTGTTGGTATATTGCGTGCAAGTCTGGTCTCAATCCACTCGGAAAGATGTTGTGAAACTTGAAAGGGTTCAGAAAAGATTTAACAGTATTTTGGCAGGACTGAGGATTTGAGCGAAAGGGAGAGGCTGAACAAGTTGAGATTTTGTTCTCTACAGCGTAAGAGCGTAAGCAGTTACCTTATGCAGGTTTACAAAATGATGAGGTGCATGCATAGGATAATTAGACAAAGTATTTCTTTCCCCTGGGATCGGGAATCCAGAACGAGAGGGCATCGGTTGAGGGTGAGAGGGAAATGATATAAAAGAGACCTAAGGGGCAACTTTTTCACACAGTGGGTGGTAAATGGATGGATCAAGCTTCCAGACCATGTGGTGGAGGCTGGCACAATTGCAACATTTGAAGGGCATTTGCAATGGGTATATGAATAGGAAGGGTTTGGGGTGATACGGGTTGGGTGTTGGCAGGTGTTACGAGATTGGGTTGGGATATCTGGTCAGCATGGACAGGTTGGATCGAAGGGTTTGTTTCCATACTGTACATCTCTATGACACTCGGCCTCTCTGTATGCCTAATCTGAGAGAGATTCTTAATGGTAGGGGAATCAAGTGTTACAATGAAAATGAAGGAACGGGAAAATGGGCAATTTTGGTTCAATCATAATGGAATGATGGAGCAAGGTGGAGGGGCCACTAGTCTACTCATGTTGCTATTTCCTATGTTCTTATCGGTGAGGAAACAATTGCGCAAACTGAGTAAGACTGCCTGTCAACGGCATTGAGAGGAGTCCTTAGGTAAGGATAAACACTCCAGTGGGTGGTGACACCAATGAACATGCAGTACAGGTGGAAAGCCTGGAAAATGGAATGGAATCTTTGCAGATAGCAGGGTGTGAGGAGACGTAGTTCAACGTAACTGTGGGAGACAGTAGATGGTCCAGCCCTTAAATGGAAACATTAAAATCAAGAAAGGAAAGGAAGATTTTCAGAGATTCCAGGTGAAGTTGGGACAAGGGTGGAAATTCGAAGTAACATTGATTACTATTTCTAATTCTGGGTGAGAGTAGGAAGCAACAATCAATGGATCAGAGACAGAACTTTAACAGGGGTCAGAGTAGGACTGGAACAAGGCGTGCTCCATAAAGCCTGCAAAAAGGCAGGCACAACTCGGACTTTTGCATGCACCTAGGGCCCCGCTTATTACTCAGAGGATGGGACATATTCATTCCGTTTTCAGACAGACATGTACCCCTCCATACCCATCAATAATAGACACCAGATGATTCAATACCAGTCTGCAATCTCAGTTTGATATGCAGACATCCACATTTCCGGATGATATGTTATGTGATGATGGATAGCATCAAATCTGGTCCTTTTCTAA
>NW_025207078.1:9124-12477 GCF_004010195.1 Chiloscyllium plagiosum | reverse complement strand
CTCTTTAACCTACAACATCTTTCGTCACTATCTGCAACTCCACCGACCTTAGTGTTGTCTGCAAATTTACTAACCCACCCTTCTATTCCCTCATCCAGGTGGTTTATAAAAATGATGAACAGCAGTGGACCTAACACCGACCCTTGCGGCACATCACTACTAACTGGACTCCAGATGAACATTTCCCATTAACCACCACTCGCTGTCTTCTTTCAGCAAGCCAATTACTGATCCAAACTGCTATATCTCCCACAATCCCATTCCTCCGCATTTTGAACAATAGCCTACTGTGGGGAACCTTATCAAATGCGTTGCTGATATCCATATACACCACCTCAACCGGTTTACTCTCATCTACCTGTTTGGTCACTTTCTCAAAAAAACTCAATAGGGTTTGTGAGGCACAACATAACCTTCACAAAACCGTGCTGACTATCCATTATCAAGTAATTATTTTCTAGATGATTGTAAATCCTATCTCTTATATCCTTTTCCAAACACTTTATCAACAACTGAAGTAAGGCTTACTGGTCTATAATTACCAGGGTTGTCTCTACTCTCCTGCTTGAACAGGGGAACCACATTTGCTATCCTCCAGTCTTCTGGTACTATTCCTGTAGACAATGATGATTTAAAGATCAATGCAAAAGGCTCGGCACCTTCCTCCCTGGCTTCCCAGAATATCCCAGGCTAAATCCTATCCGGCCCAGTGGACTTACCTATTTTCACACTCTGCAGGATTTCTAATACCTCTTCCTTGTGAACCTCCATCCCACCTAGTCTAGTAGCCTGTATCTCAGTATTCTCCTCGATACAAACACCCAGTGGGTATCTATCTGATCACTCTCCTCTAGGTTTTGTATGTTTCAATAAGATCACCTCTCATTCCAAGAGTAACCTGTTAAAGCCTTCATAATATAAGACCCTCATCCCTGGAATACATGAAGTGAAACATCTCCCAACTGCTTCTAATTTAATTATATCCTTTCTCAGGTAAGGAGACAAAAATAATCTCTCACACAGATGAAGTTAATTTTTGTTTTCTCAATGGTGAGGGTATTTGGAACTCTCTTCCCCGCAGAGCATTGGAGGCAGAGATATTGAATATGTTTGAGGCACAGACTGAAAGTTCATAAAGAATAACGGAGTCAAGGATTATCGGGGAATGGCAGGAATGTGAAGTGTTGGGGAAATGCTGACAGTGGTAAAAAAAATCACACTGCTCCAGCACATCCAGGAATAAAATGTAAAAAGAAATGATAATATCGATAAAATGTTAAGGGGAAGTCCAAGATGGTGTCGATCTGGAAGGTCTGCTTTGTTGGACTCAGCATCACAGCATGGGCAAAGTGGTTCCCTAACCCACTCCATCCCAGCCATTTACTTAAAATGCTTAGTTTTAGAAAGTTTTGAGAGTTAGCAGTTGTAGTAGCCTTAGTTTTTGTAGTTTTTAAGCTCTATGAGACGTTGTTTATTAATGATCAGTAATTAGAGTTCTTCCTCTCTCGAGTTCAAATGTTGCTACAGTGTGTTCTGGGTAATGATGTGCTTAAATGGTCTACCTGGAGCATTAAGGTGAGCCATTGGCCAGAAAAGAGGAAAAAAATACTTTCTAGTCTTAAAAAGAGAGGGTGGATGTTGTCCTATTGCAGGAGATACACCTTGATGACAAGGAACTTTTGACATTACAGGAGGTCGGGCTTGATCGGTTTATTTCTCGTCTTTTAATATTACGAGTAAGAGAGAAGCCATAATGGATAAAAAGAATCTTCCATTTAACCTACTAGATTGTATTTGACACTGACGGGATGCTCATACTACCCAAAGCCTTGAACTACAGTAAAGAATGTAATATTTTGAATGTTTATCGCCCCCCCCACTCCCAGCGTACCCTCTTAAATTCCTGGTAGATGCATTTTACAAATTCAGTTATCTTGCATCGTGGCACATTATTGTAGACTTTTTCAAAAGTTTTATGGACCCCACGGAGGACAGAATGTCCAAAGGTGCCCCAATACCTTCGTTATAATGTAAGCAATTAGTGGATATGTGTGCAGAACGAGAGCTGGTGGATGTCTGGTGGCAGATCCACATCACAAGTAGCGATTTTATTTTCTTCTTTAACCAGCATAAATGCCACACGAGGGTTGATATCTTCCCCATTCCTTCGACAATCTTAGATTCGGTGGCAACCTGCACAATTGGGAATATTACCATTTCTGACCATGAAGTAGTATACTTATTGATTAAGATTAAGGGCAATATAATAGATTCGAGACACTAGCGAATGTATCCCTTTATTCTTAAGACTAGTTGGTTAATTGAGTAGTTACATGAGATTACTTTGGCCCTTCGGCCCAAAACGTCCACACCGACCCACCCGCTGACATTGACCCCTTCACCTAACACTACAGGCAATTTAGCATAGCCAATCAACCTAACCTGCACATTTTTGGACTGTGGGAGAAAACCCATGCAGGCACAGGGAGAATGTGTAAACTCCACACAGACAGTCACCTGAGGCAGGAATTGAACCTGGGTATCTAGCGATGTGAGGCAGCAGTGCTAACAATTGTGCCACTGTGCTGACCACTGCAACGCATGCTGCTCTTTCTTAGCCATTAATTCAGATTCAACCAAAAACTCATCGACTCTATGGGAAATTGCTAAGGCTTATGCCAAGGGAATAATTATTCCTTATGATGTAGCAGAAGAGGGAGCAGGAATGCTGATTTGAGGCAAAGCTGAGGGCAGCCGAGAGGGCATACTGTGATTGTCCCTCAGTGGCTAAGCTGCAGAGGATTACAACGCTTCGGTCAACAGTGAATTCCACGCTCACATAGACAGCCAGGAAGGAACTTAGTTTTGCAAAACAAAGGCTGTTTGAACATGGTGATAAGCCAGACAGGTATTTATTCTATCTTGCCAGGAAAACAATCGCCCCTCTTAAGCCATTACCTCCTGCACTTACGGCTTCCTCCCTGCCTGATAGGTACATATTTATCTCGGACACTCAGGAGCATTTCTAATGTGCCCATTCCCTGTAGTTTCCTTCCCCATCCTATACTTCCTAAATCTTACCTAATCGCATCATAACTGCCGTTCCCTCAGCTATAAATTTCGTGGAAGCTTGGGTGTGTGTGTATTTCCGTGTATAACTGTTTGATGACAGGAGACAGGGTGGTCAAGGAGATTTGAGTGAGTGTGTTTCCGTGTATATGTGGTTACTGGCACGAGACAGTTTGGTGTGTGTGTGTTTTTGTGTATATCTGTCCAATGGCAGGAGGCAGGTTGTTCATGGAGTTTTGCGCGCGCGCGCGTGTGTGTGTGTTTGTGTGTGTGTATGTGAGTTT
>NW_025207078.1:7758-9059 GCF_004010195.1 Chiloscyllium plagiosum | reverse complement strand
GGTGGTGGTGGAGTGTGCTGTGTGTGTGTTTCTGTGTATAACTGTTTAATGTCAGGTGGCATGTTGGTGTGGAGGGTTGTGTGTGTGCTTCTGCGTTTATATGCTAAATGGCAGGATACATGACGGTGTGTGCGTGTTTCTCTGTATACCTGTTCAATGGCAGGAGACAGGATGGTCATGGAGGGTTGTGTGTGTTTCTGCGTATCTCGATTCAATGGCAGGAGACACAGTGGTATTGGAGGGCAGAATGTCTGTGTTTCTGTGTCTGTGTGCTTAGTGGCAAGTGACAGGGTGGTGGTGGAGGGTTGTGTATGTTTCTGTGTATATCTATTTAAGGTCAGTAGACAGGCTGGCGGTGGAGGGTGGTATGTGTTTGTTTCTGTGTGTGCGTGTGCGTGCGTGTGTGCGTGTGTGCTTCTGTGTATATCTGTTTCATGACAGGAGACAAGGTGGTGGTGGAGACTTGTCTGGATGTTCTGTAAATATCTGTTTAATTGCAGGAGACAGGGTGGTTTTGGAGGTTGGTGAGTGTGTGTTTCTGTATATAACTGTTTAATTGCCGGAGACAGAGTGGTGGAGGAGGGTGGTATGTGTGTCTATATGTTTATTTGCAGGAGACAGTGTGGTGTTGGAGGAGTGGGTGTGCGTGTTTCTGTGTATATATTTATAATGATGGGAGACTGGGTGGTGGTGGTGGAGGGTTGTCTGTATGTTTCCGTAAATATCTGTTTAATTGCTTAATGACAGGAAACAAATTGCGGTTCAAGGGCTGTGTGTGCGTGTGTGCGTGTGTGTGTTTCTGTGTATGTCTGTTCAATGGCAGGAGACAGGGTGTTGGTGTCGAGATGTTGTATGTTTCTGTAAATATCTGTTTAATTGCTTAATGACAGGAAACAAATTACGGTTCAAGGGCTGTGTGTGCGTGTGTGTGTGCGCGTGTGTGTGTTTCTATGTATGTCTGTTCAATGGCAGGAGACAGGGTGTTGGTGTCGAGATGTGTGTGTGTTTCTGTTTCTATCTGTTTAATCACCGGAGAGTGTGTGATTGGGGAGGATTGTGTGTGTGTATGTGTATGTTTATGTGCATATCTGATTAATGGCAGCAAACAGGGCGGTGGTGAGGGTTCTGTATGTGTGTGTGCTTCTGTGTATATCTGTTTTAGGGCAGGAGACAGGGTGATGGTCGAGGGTTGTGTGTGTGCATTTCTGTGTATATCTATTCAATGGCACGAGAACATTGTGGTGGTGGAGGGTTGTGTGTGTGTGTGTGTGTTTCTGTGTATATCTGTTTAATGCCAGGAG
>NW_025207078.1:5023-7636 GCF_004010195.1 Chiloscyllium plagiosum | reverse complement strand
GGTGGTGGAGGAGGCTGGTGTGTGTGTGTGTTTCTGCGTAAATCTATTTAATGGCAAGACATAGTGTGGTAGTGGAGGGTAGAATGTCTGTGTTTCTGTGTCTATGTGCTTACTTGCAAGAGACAGGATGGTGGTGGAGGGTTGTGTATGTATGAGTGTTTCTTTGTATATCTGTTTAATGCAGGAGACAGCGTGGTGGCCGAGAGTTGTGAGTATTTGTTTCTGTGTATATCTGTTTAATGGCAGGAGGCAGGGTGGTGCTGAAGATATGCGTGTATGTTTCTGTGCATATCTGTTTAATGGCAGGAGACAGGGTGGTGCTGAAGATATGCGTGTATATTTCTGTGTGTATCTGTTTATTTGCAGGAGACAGCGTGTTGGAGGAGGATGGTGTGTGTGTGTTTCTGTGTATACATGTTTAATTTCGGGAGACAGGGTGGTGGTGGAGGGATTGGTATATGTGTTACGGTATATATCTGTTTATGGGTAGGAGATGGGGTGTCATGGAGGTTTGTGTGCGAGTGTGTGTTACTGTGCATATCTGTTTAAGGACTGGTGACAGGGTGGTGATGGAGGGTTGTGTGTGTAGTTCTGTATATCTCCGCTCAATAGCAGGAGAACAAGGTGGTGTTGGAGGATTGTGTGTGTGTTTCTGTGTATATTTATTTAAGGACAGGAGACAGGGTGGTGCTGGAAATATGTGTGTATGTTTCTGTACGTATCAGTTTAATTGCAGGACACGGTGGTGGAGGAGGCTGGTGTGTGTGTGTGTTTCTGCGTAAATCTATTTAATGGCAAGACATAGTGTGGTAGTGGAGGGTAGAATGTCTGTGTTTCTGTGTCTATGTGCTTACTTGCAAGAGACAGGATGGTGGTGGAGGATTGTGTATGTATGAGTGTTTCTTTGTATATCTGTTTAATGTAGGAGACAGCGTGGTGGCCTAGAGTTGTGAGTATTTGTTTCTGTGTATATCTGTTTAATGGCAGGAGACAGGGTGGTGGACAAGAGTTGCGTGTGTTTGGTTCTGTGTATATCTTTTTAATGGCAGGAGACAGGGAGTTGGTCGAGGGTTGTGTGTGTGCATTTCTGTGAATATCCGCAAAATGGCAGGAGACAGGGTGGTGATGGAGGGTTGTGTGTGTTTCTGTGTATATCTGTTTAATGGCAGGAGACAGGGTGGTCGTGGAGGATTGTGCGTGGGTGTGTTTCTGTGTATATCTATTTAATTGCTGAGTACGGGGTGGTGGTGGAGAGATGTGTGTGTGTTTCAATGCATATCTGTTTAATGACAGGAGACAAGGTGGTGGTAGGGCGATGTATGGGCCTGTGTTTCTGTGTATATCCGTTTAATGGCAAGAGACAGGGTGGTGGTGGAGGGAGTATATGCGTGTTTCTGTGTATATCTATTTAATTGCAGGAGACAGGGTGGTCGTGGAGGGTTGTGTGTGTGTTTCTGTGTATATCTGCTTAATGACAAGAAATAAATTGGGTGTCAAGGGTTGTGTGTGCGTGTGTGTGCTTCTGTGTATATCTGTTTAATGGCAGAAAACCATGTGGTGGTGAAGGGTTGTGTGTGTGTGTTTCTGTGTATGTCTATTTAATGGCAGGAGACAGGGGGATGGTGTCGAGATGTGTGTGTTTCTTTTTATACCTGTGTGTGATGGTGGACCATTGTGTGTGTGAGTGTGTGTGCGTGTGTTTCTGTTATATTTGTTTAATGGCAGGAGACAGGGATGTGGTTGAGAGATTTGTGTGTGCTTCTGTGTATATCTGCTTGATAGTCTGAGACAACGTGGTGGTAGAAGCTTGTGTTGTGTGTTTTAGTGTGTATCTGATGACTGGCAAGAAACAGGGTTTTGGTGGAGAGTTTTGTGTGTGTTTCTGTGTATATTTATTTAATGGAAGGAGACAGCGTGATGATGGAGGGTTGTGTGTGTTTCGGCATATATCTGCTGAATGGCAGGAGACAGGATAGTGGTGGAAGATTGTGTGCTTGTGTTTCTGTCGATAACTGTTTAATAACAGGAGACAGGTATTGGTGCAGGTTGGTGTGTATGCTTTTCTGCATTTTACGTTAACCGTGCAATTTGCTGCAGAGACGTTCACACCTGGACCTGAGCCACAATGATACAATTGAGGAGAAAGTGAGGTCTGCAGATGCTGGAGATCAGAGCTGAAAAAGTGTTGCTGGAAAAGCGCAGCAGGTTAGGCAGCATCCAGGGAACAGGAGAATCGACGTTTCGGGCATAAAGGGCTTCCCTGGATTCTGCCTGACCTGCTGCGCTTTTCCAGCAACACAATTTCAGCCACAATGATATCAACTGAGTTAGAAACGTGTTGGAACTGAGTTGGAAGCGTGTCTTTTTTTTTACGTTTTCAAGATGTCAATTGCGCTGGACAACAACGAGCTATTGGAAACAGAAAGATGAAACGGAGAATGGCTTCAACTTTCAGTGCTGGATGACACTGAGCAGCAGCATTGGAGGCTGAGGGTTGTTTCTATAATGTAGTGGTCATCACGTTCGCCGAACACGCGAAAAGTCCCCAGTTCAAAACTGAGCAGAAACTGCTTTGTTTTTCAACAGCAGCCTTGTACATGGACAAGAACAGAG
>NW_025207078.1:0-3027 GCF_004010195.1 Chiloscyllium plagiosum | reverse complement strand
AAATCACTGGCGAGCAGGAAAATGTAAACGGGGAGGGCGAGTGGGGAAGTGAGGCAGTTGCAGCTCTGGTGAAATTCCTTCTTTGTGATTCACTCAGCAACCAGAGACGTGAAGGTGACTCAGGCGTGAGAGCTCTTCACATCGAGAACAAAAAGCACTCAAGGGCAGTTAGCACCTCTTCTGGAGCGGGGGGTGCGGTGAGGTAATTACCTTGTGACTTCTGTTACTATGTTCAGAAACTGTCTTTTAGATTGACGTGAACAGAAACTGCATTTCTAAAAAGCACCATGGAATTTAGCAAAATGTATTGAGTCGCTTCTCGTCGATTCCCACACAGGTTTCCAACTCAGTTTTTTATCCATGTGGCTCATGTCCAGGAGTGAACATCTCAGCAGCAAATTGCACGGTTAAGGTAATAGACAATGAAAGTGGCATCTTGAACTGGCACTGAGGTCAGAGCATTCTCACAATGTGATCTGTCGTTCTTGGATTGTAATGCTACCACCGGTTTTAGGGTGGAGAACATTCTTTGGGACTCTTATTCTGAAAAAGAAAACAGACACAGTGACTGAAACTATGCTGCACGGTATGATGTGGAACACAGCCTGCTCAGGTTTGTGCATTTTCCCTGTAGTCCGGTGTGTTTCGTGTTCCGTGTAAACGTGAAAGTCGTCCTGTTTCGAGCAATGTGTGAAATCCTTTAGCAAAGCAAGAATGGAAATTCCAGTACTGTCGAGCAGCTCATGGTTATTTGACCAAATCATAAGCGAGCCCGTATTCTCACGCACTCACAGATACATTTGTAGCTGAAAAGAGTCTGAGAAGATAGACTCAGCTTACCATTGATTTTTGTCTGGATTGGTGGGCTTTCAATATCTGCTGCGAAATTGTCATTGTAGCCGGGCACATCCCAGCAGCTGTGCGAGTTCGAGAGGAATCATGGAATCCTTTTCATGTGACTTTGCATCTGTTGTTATGCAGGAGCACAATTGGAAATACAAGAAAATGAGGCTGCACGGCTTGCTGGTAGTGTGGCCAAGCGGTCTAAGGCGCTGGATCCAGGTTCCAGTCTCGAAAGAGGCGTCAGTTCGAATCCCACCACTGCCATTTCTGCTGATCAACTCCAACGCTGCAGCTTGTTAACATGCTGTTTTGGTGCCCACTGTATATTGATATTGAAAACAAAAGTAAAATGGGTTTGCTTCCCAGGGAATTAACGTTGGTGTGGGATACTGCCAAATATTTCAAAATGTCTCTGCTGTCATGATCGTGTTCGCCTCCGGCGCGGAAAATCGCAAACAGTTCTTCTGTCCCAGGCCAGTTGTGCTCTTACTGGAACCGAATGGAGACTGTTATTTCATCGCTGTTGTGAAACGAAGTCCTACGGTGACTCTACTCGATGTTATTTGGGTTTCTAGCTAATGGGAAAATCGTTCCAATGAATTTCGATGTCATACCTTATTGAAAATCTACCATTTCCTTCATTTCCGTACTGGAGACATCGGAAGGGAAAGGTAAACTAATCGAGACTGTGATTGGTGAAATTCACTTTTTACGGCCAATTCTTATTATGTTCTTTCTTTCTCTCTTTGCAGCATTGTCTGGAAAGTGGTGGTGCACTAAGGCTGTTTGGAAGAGTAGTTTGGAAATGCCCTGTTGTTAGTTGTGAGATTACTTTATGACTCATGCCCTCGGAATGTATCACATTTAGCATTCATGCATCTCTGTGTCTGAAAATACATGAGGTTTGCCCGTTTTGTTTGTGATCCGTGTTAAATGCTTTCTGTTTTGCGATTCACTCAATACATTTCGATTTCTCAGGGTTTCTGAGGTAACTTCCAGCAGCAAAAATCCTCAGCTGAGGATCTGGGAAAATTTCACAGAGTATGGTCAGTCGGAGCTAAAGTAAGGAAGTCGTTCCTTTTTTGCAGTGTTTCACAATACTACCTTTCCCGTGGGCAGTCGAACAGACTAAATGATTGTGCCATAGACTGCGATGGCAAACTCCGCTGAAAAGTAATCCTTTAAAGCCGGTGGAAGCAACATGACGTTATTGGGGTACACCGTGGAAAAAAATACTTCGGTGGACCCCTCGTCCATGCTCACCACATAGCCAAAATTACACAAGTCCCGTTCCCCAGCATTTGGCCCCAATCCCTCTAAACGCATCCTATCCAGAAACTCACCCGATTTCCTTTGCAATTTTCTGAGTGTAATAGCCTCCTCCACTTCCTCTGGTAGATCATTCCAAACACGCACAACCTTCTTGGTGGGAAATGTGCCTCAGGTCCTTTGTCACTTTCGGCCCACTCACCTTAAAGCTATGCTGTCGAGTTTTCAACTCACATCAACTTGGGTAAAGCACGTAAATACTCAGTTTACCACCCTTGCATAAGGTCATGTCGCAACTGTGACGCTGCAGGGAAAGTCGTCCCAGCCTATTCCACCTCGCCCTACGGTACAAACATCGACGACATCTTTGTCTATATATTGTCATCAATTTAACGTGTCTTTTTCTACATTTTCAAGATGTCAATTGCACTGGACAACAACGAGATATTGGAAACAGAAAGGTGAAACGTAGAACGGATTCAACTTTCAGTGCTGGACGCCACTGAACCGCAGGTTGGGCGCGTGCGGCTTGTTTATGTGGTGTTGTGGTTATCACATTCGCCTCACACGCGAAAGGTCCCCAATTCGAAACCGGGTAGAAACTGCTTTGTTCTTCAACTGCTGCCTTTTACATGGACAAGAACGGAGCTTTCTTGCTTGCTTTCCCATCTGCAAACCTGCCTTAGAATTTGCTTGAACAAATCTGCTCTCGTAGTGAAATATAATGTAATGCAATTCCATTTAATTACTGTGCAAAACATTGTAAAGTTTTTCTCCAACCTGGTTCTGATCATATGCCATTCTGTTTGAGAGTGTAGTTACCGCCTTCTGTTCCGTCCACAAAAAGCAGTAACGCATTTACATTCCTTGCGCAGGCGGCCCGGTTCAAAGATAGGGAAGAAGCTGATGCGCTGG
>NW_025207077.1:11305-12477 GCF_004010195.1 Chiloscyllium plagiosum | reverse complement strand
CACTAAACAATTCCACGGTTAAAAGAAATAGGAATTCTTTCACTAACTCTAGTTGGTTTCACAGTAATATAAGAAAGCCATTCCGCCCATCTGATCTGTTGGATCACAAGAGGCGCAATGCGTTCTCTCACTCCTGCCTATTACACAAGGAGACAATTAAAAAAAAAATGTGTTGGAATCCAAAGTACACACGCAGAAAGCTGGAAGAACAGAATAAGCAAGGCAGCATCAAGACGTTGAAAAGTAAAGGCCTTGGATATAACTCTTCGTCAGGACTGTGGTGGGAGTAAGGGGGTCTATAGATAAAGTGGCAGGTGAGGGAGGAGGAGGCTGAGGTGGCGATGTGGGGGATAAGTGAACACAGATGAAGGGTATCAGCGAGTTGTTGATGGGAGGGCTTAATCCAGTTGGTAGCTGGACAAAAGCCTGCTCAGAGGAATGGAAGGGAGGGGAGAGCCTGGGAAGGGAGTCGGGGGATTTGAAGGGAGGTTATTTGAAATTGGAGAATTCAATGTTGAGTCCCCGGGGTGGAGGCTGCACAGGTGACAGATGAGATCTTGTTCCTCCAAATTATGGTTTGGTTCATTGTGGCAATGGAGGAGGCCAAGGATGGCTATGTCGGAAAGGGATTGGGAAATAGAATTGAAATAGGAAGTGACTGGGAGGTCTTCCATTCCACCTAACGACCCTACCTTTCTGCTCGCAACCGGATTCATCACTCCCATCGCCCAACCAGGTTGCACCCACCACTTGTGTCCACACAGCCGTAACTCACCATCCCCCTGATCTCCTCACCCCAACAACTCCCTTCCCTCTTTATCTGCAGCTCCCCCTATCCACCAACCCAGTTCTAAACGACATTTATGCCTGAAATGTTGACTTTCCCAGCTCATGATGCTGTCTGGCTTGCAGTGTATTTTCAGCCTTCCGTTTGTCTCCTATAACTCAGGAAGATCGAGTCTAGTCAGCACAACGTCTTGGTAGGCGGGAACCATGAGCTTCCCACTGAAGTCTTTGAATGCCTTCCCTGCCTTCCCTCTGGCCAGGAGGAAGACATTCAGTCCGTTGAGACACTCACACATGCACAGAAGAGGCCATACAGCCCCTCCAAACTGTTACACTGAAATAGGAGGATGTCATTGTTTCTGCAACACGACAAATGAGGCATAGAC
>NW_025207077.1:0-11033 GCF_004010195.1 Chiloscyllium plagiosum | reverse complement strand
ACTTCCAGGTTGAAGTTGAATATCAGAAAAGAGAGAGAGTTTCCACACAGCTCCCAGTTGAACTTCCCAGTTCAAAACTAAACTGAAAACTGCTAAGCTCAGCTAGTTCAGCAAAAATAGCTCACCACTCTCCGTTCATCATACTGGTCACTTATAAAGCATGACCACTTTGGCCTGAAGTCTCATCTGATTCCATGTAAACAAAAGGCCTCTGAAAATGCTTTTCATCTCTGTACCAAACCAGACTGATCGGAGCTTGGCCCCGTTTTATTGTACCTCTGAAACAAAATCAAGGACAGAGTCTCCTTGAGCCAAGGAACAGCTTTTAGACAAAAAAGGGACTTACTTTGTGATATGTCTCCTCTCCCTAAAAAAGAACCATCGATGCTAAAAGCTGGCTGCATTTTTAACCCTTCAAACCCAGTTAGTAGTGTCAATACAGACAGATACACTATACTAACTGTAAACATTCAAACACAAACCTATGCAAATTCAGGCCGCGGGACACCCACCATCGAACACCTCAATATCTAATTCGAGTCTCAATAACTCATCAGCTTTCACGTTTTCACGACCTGCCACATGCACAGTAGTCAGATTGAATGGCTGCAACAACAAGCTCCATCTTAGCAATCTGATGTTTTTGTCCTTAATATTTTCCACAAATGTCAATGTGTCGTGATCAGTGTATACGATTGTCTCAGTTGCATTGCTGGTGATATAAACAACTGTTCTGGTGTAATGCCAACAACAAGTTTAAAGTCTCTTTCTCCACCGTTGAACATTTCTGTTGATGAACGTCCGACTTCCCAGAAAAATACCCGATGGGTCTTTCTATTCCCTACCCGATGGGTCTTTCTATTCCCTCATCATCCTCCTGCAGCAAAACCGGACCGATAGCCCCATCACTGGCAACGTTCGCCACCTTGGAAGGTTTCATGTAATCTAGTGTAGCTAATACTGGGGGCAGTGGTTAACACAGTTTTTAAGCTATAAAATGCCTTTTGACAGTCCTCTGTCCACTGAGAGTTATTGCCCTTGTCAATTCGGTGAGTGGAGCAGCCACACTGCTTAAAGTTTGGCAGAAACTTTCAGTAAAATCCAATCAATCCCAGGAACCGTAGCACTGCATATTTCTTTTTGTCGACGGTGTGAAACATTCCCCAACTACTTTCATTTTCATATCTCATGGGGCCATTTGTCCATGTCCAATAACGTGACACAGGAACGTGACTTGGGCTTTCTCAAATTCACTAGGTTTACCACCAAGCCTACCGTCTGAAGTCAATTGAACAAGTCCGACAAATGCTGTAAATATTCAGTTCATGAGTGACTAAAAACCACCAGGTCATCAATGTACACCACATAGTTGGGTAATCCGGAAATGACCTTATTATCAGTCCCGTAAACGTGGCTGGATCGTTTTTCATAACAAATGCCACAACCTTAAACTGATATAGTCCATTTGGCATTATGAAAGCCGAAATTGCCTTCGCTCTCTCTGGCAGAGGTTCTTGCCAGTAGCCTCTGAGCAAATCCAACTTAGAAATGTAAATAACTTCTCCCATTTTTTCGACACAATTCTTCAAATATGGAATTGGATATGCATCAGTCTTTGTAACGGCATTGACTTTGTGATAGTCCACACATGGTCATTGGGTACCATCTGGCTTTGGTCCCATGACTATATGTGAACTCCAGTCACTGTAACTCACTTCGATTATGACATCTTGGAGTGTGCGCTCTATCTACTTCTGAACCTGTGACAATTTTGGACAGTCATGCCTATAAGGATGTTGCTTAATCAGAACAGAATCCCCTGTGTCTACATCATGCACAATTATGTTCGTATTTCCCATTTTATTGCATATCTTTCCACGATATCGGAATAACTCTTTCAGGTCACTTTGCTTTTCTTGTGGAAGGTAACTCAATAGTTTATCCCAATTTTTGACAACTTTCTCATTGTTCAATTTGATTTGAGGAATGTCCAATTCAGAATCCTCTGAACTTGGTTCTTCCTTCTGTGCTGTAATCATTAATACCTTCTCCTCTTGCTTTTCTTCCATTTCAAAATACTTTTTGAGCATATTCACATGACACACTCTGTGAGATCTCATCCTGTCTGGAGTCCATACCAAGTCGTTCACCTCATTCAATTTCTTCCCAATTTGATAAGATACACTAAAACTTGCTTATAAAGACTCAACTGTTACTGGAAGTAACACCAATACCTTATTCCCAATTGCAAAATTGCGAAGTTGTGATTTCTGATTCACTTCATTGTACGCTGCAATACTTTTAAATTCTGTCGAGCCAACGCTCCTGCTCTATTTAAGCGTTCCCTAAATTTTGACACATCGTTCAAATGGGTGGTCTCTGCATTCTGATTTATTAATTTCTCGTTAACCAATAGTAATGGCCCTTTTACTTCATGCCCACAAATTAATTCAAATAGTCTGAATTTGGTCAATTCATTCCGTGCGTCTCTGAATTTCCTTATTGCATTAATCTGGATAATCCTGACCACAAACCCTCAACATTTTCTTCACTGTTTGATACCATCTCGCTCATGCTCACTGTGATTCCGAATACTACGTAGTAGACTTGAATTGCTTTATTCCTAAGTTATCCATCACCTGCTTGAATAGTTCAGATGTGAGGTTTGATCTGTCTGAATCTGTATTGGTAGTCCGTACCTAGTTAAAAAATAAACATTATTTTTCTACAACTCTTTTAGCTGTAATGCTGCATAATGGGTCTGCCTCTGGAAATCTCGTCGACACATCCATTATTGTTAATAAATACTTATTCCCACTTTTGGGTTGAGATAGGGGACCGACACAATCTATCAACACTCTTGGGAAAGGTTCCTCAAATTCTGGAATCGGTATTAAAGTTGCAGGTTTTATTACTGCCTGTGAGACATGTTTGAGATGTCTGGCAATATTCAACTACATCTTTGTGTAGTCCAGGCCAATGAAAATAGCTTTGTATTTCAGCCTGTATTGTCCTCACCGCGAAATGATCTCCAAGTGGTCGCTCATGTGTCCCTCGCAGCACCTTCTTTCTACACCCAACAGGCAAAACAATTTGATGAATTTCTGTCCACGTCTGACCTGCTTCAGTGTGTGCTGATCTCCATATCTGCATTAAATCATCATTTGTTAAGTAATAACACACAGGAATGCATTCATTTTCTTTCCTGTTAAATATCTTTTGAGATAACTTTTTTAACTCCTCATCTTTCTACTGTAATTCAATCAACTTAGCAGAGCTAAAAATACGTTCATGTTTTCCTACTTGCTCCTTCTCTGTTCCACTTATCAGATCAAAAAGAAACTTTCAGATAACTCTACGTCAGCTGCCTTAACTGTGCCTTTTGCCTGCTTAAACCCGTGTATCTGAGATCTTCTGATCACGCAATCAGGGGAAATTCCTGGATAAACATTTTCCAGGTCTTCAGTTGCCTGCATCTCCACTGGCTTTTCAACTAGAGGAGGCAACACGCCGATCAGTGAATCAGCTATATTATTTGCAAGGACAAATTTTATTCTGGGAGCTGAGAGTTAGGGGTCCAGTACTCCTACCACACATTCTCCACTCTTCTCTGGACTCTCCAGCCTCACTGTACATAACTGAGCACTTTTTGCCTCACTATGAATTCCTGTTACCAGCACATTTTCTGGTAATAGTCTCTCAAGAGTGCATAAAGCCTCACCCCTCAGCATTTCAGATTGCAAAGATGCTGTGTCAATTAATATTGGAACCTCATTACCAATTACTGCTGGCCTATGTGAATAAACTTTACCCTTTCATGTAAGTTTATTATGCAGAATGGTGACACAGCAATGCTGCCTCACAGTGCTGGGGACTCGGATTCAACTTCAATCTCTGGGCCCTGTCTATGTGGACTTTGTACATTCTTCCTGTGTCTGGATTGGGAACATTAACTCTATTGTCTCTCCACAGTACGTCTCTGTATTTGCTTCAGATTTCTACAATCTAGAGTATTTTTGCTTTTGTTCGATGGAGAAATGCAGCAAATGTGACAGGGTTTTGTAAAAGCAGCCGTGGTTCGCGGTTTCCTCTGGGTGTTTAGGAATCTTGCCCGGCCACTCCATCTCTTTCAGTCCCTCAGTCCATCGTCACTACATGCAGTCTTTGCTTGTGCCACCCCTGGGACTCCCCACACCCCATTGCCTGGCACTGGATACTCACTTCACAGGACTGTGCATACAACGACACTGGGAACTTTCTGACCCGCTGGGGATGCTGGGTAAAGACCCTGCCATTGAAAAGAACATAATAAATAGAATCCAATTGAATAGCAAAGCTGAGTAAACAGGTTGAATGACGTACATCTGTTCTGGCATTTTCTAATCTTCTGTTTATCCTCGTTCATCTGCAAACAGATGGTCAATATGTATGCCCTGTCAAATACGCTTGGTGGTGGGGATAGATATCAGATCCTCTAGTCATTGGACTGATTCAGTGGTCTCACTTTCCTGACATCACACTTTCTTTTATTATCAAGTCTATCCACTTTAAATAAAATGCCTTGATGGAGTTGTGCTAAAAAGAAATTTGAATTTTGGGGACATTAGAATATGTCACGTGTGAGTGAGATTAGAAACAGGAAGATAGCACAATTAACTACACTGCCAAAGAACTGGTAGGGGAGGCAACACTTCTGATATGTGGCTCATTGGGATTCCCGGGTCGATAGGATATACACAAGAAGGACGGGATGGTCCTGAACTGGCAGCAATCTCCTGGCAGGCAGGTTTGTCATTGTCCCTTAGGAGGGTTTAAACTAGTGTGTGGCGGCGGTGGGTGGGNNNGGGGGAAGGGGCGTGGGGAACGACAGCAGTAGGTCCACAGAAACATTGACTGAGGAGGTGTTGTACATTAATATCAGTACAGCTAAGACCAACTGCAAGCAGGCTGAGGTACTGAACACAGTGGACCTGGCAGTCTGAAGTGTGCTGATGTTAATGTGAGGAGTCTGTTTGTTTGGACAGATATTTCGAGATCGCTGCATGTCAGAAAACAGGAAGAGATAATGGCTAATTGTGCCATGTGTCCTTCAGTGGATCAGCTTATCTCTCCAGGCACCTAAAGTGTTTATTTTAGGTCAGTGAAATTCAGAATTAATACAGCACAGAGGAGGCCATAATGTGAGGAGTCTGTTTGTTTGGACAGATATTTCGAGATCGCTGCATGTCAGAAAACAGGAAGAGATAATGGCTAATTGTGCGATGTGTCCTTCAGTGGATCAGCTTATCTCTCCAGGCACCTAAAGTGTTTATTTTGGGTCAGTGAAATTCAGAATTAATACAGCACAGAGGAAGCCAATCAGCCCACCATGCGTCCACGAGCTCTCCAACTTGACCACTTGAAAATAAAGAGAATGATCGGAGATAGGCTGAGAGGGATAGAGAGGAATAAACAGAGAGAAAGAAAGTGAAGTGAGATAAACAGAGTGGCGAGAAAACGGGGCAAAAGAATGAGTGAGAGCAACGGATGTCAGACGAGTGTGAAGGAATCAGGAGGCGGCATGAGGAGAAATACACAGAATTTCATTTCTAAACTTCTAGAGACTGCAAACGCGTTGTCTGGTGCCATACCCTGTGATACTGGTTGTCATCCCAGATCATTTACCGCCAATGACATCACAGAGCTGAGTTGCCGACAGCTAATCAGAATCCAATAGACCAATAGATTGGCTCCAGAGAGAAGGTGGATTAATTTAAATATTCTGGGCCAACATCAACTTGTAACCCCTCTCACCACTGTGAGAGACAGGGCGAGAGAATCTCAGTGATGGGGATTACTGACAGACGGGAAAATCAGGATCTCAGCTGCGGGTCAAATAATGATTGACAACGTTTTCACATCACTTCCATGGTTTTGTAATTCACATTTCAATTTACATAGCACCACATAGTAAGTGTATTTTAACCACCTTGTCTCTTTGTAGTTTTCATATTTTGGTATGTACAGAAACGTTTATTTTGTCCCTGTGTTTTGTGTTGAATAAATCAATTTTATTACGGAGGAAGAAAAGACCTGTTCCGATGGGACAGTCATCATCTGAACCGTGCTGGGACCAGAGTCCGAGTGAATCCTAACTAGGACTGTAGAACATAGATTTAAACTGATTAGTAGTGTGTGTGTGTGCGGGGTAGGGGTTCAGTTACAGAGTTTAATTAGAAAAGCCGAATTAAAAGAGGAGGTAAGAGTACAGAACCCAGGAGAGGTTATTAAAATCTCCAGCACAGACACAAATAGGATAGAGCATCTGGAAATGTTTAACAATCAAACTTCAAGCAAACTGGTCAAATAAATGGCATGACAGGAGGTACAGTTAATACAGGACTGACCATATTATATCTGAATGCATGCTGCACAAGGAATAAGGAAAATTAGCTTGTGGCACAGATTGAAATCGGCAGGTGTGAGGTGATGGGCATCACGGAGAAGTGGCTGCAAGAGGATCAGGATATTTAAGGACATTTATCCTATTGAAAAGATAAGCAAGTGGGCAGATGGAATGAATATGCATTATTAGTAAGAAATGAAAATAAATCAATAGTAAGAAAGGAAGCAAAGTCAGATAGTGTAGAATCTGCGTGGGTGGAACTGAGGAACCACAAAGGTAAGACAACCACATTTGGAGTCTTGTACAGGGCTCCAAAGAATAGTCAGGAGCTGGGGCAGAAGATACACCAGTAGATAGAAAAGATGTGTTGGAAAGGCAAAATACAGTGATCGTGGGTGATTTTGATATGCAGGCAGATTGGGAAAATCAGGTTGGTATTGGATCGCAAGAAAATCAGGTTGGTATTGGATCGCAAGAAAAGAAATTACAGGAATGTCTATGATATGTTTTTTTGTAGAAGCTTGTGGTAGAGCCCACTCGGGACAGATGATACTGGATCTAATGACGCAGGCTAGATAGGGGAGCTTAAGGTTAAGGGAAACTTCGGAAGCAGTGATCAGAACATGGTTGAATGTATTCTGCAATTTGAGAGAGAGAAGAATGAATCAGAGGTAACAGTATTTCAGCTGAATAAAGGCAGCTACAGAGGCGTAAGGGAGAAGCTGGGTAGGATTGACCGGGAGAGGGGTCCAGCAGGAAAGGCAGGGGTACAGCAATGGCAGGAGATTCCAAACTTAATTCAGGAGACACTGCAGAGATTCATGCTGAGGAATAGAGGCATGGTACAGGGAGGATGAGGCAATTAAGGCTGACAAGGGAAGTCAGGGATTGCATACAAGCAAAAGAAAAAGCATATAATGTGGTGAAGGGCAGTGGGAAACTAGAGAATGGGGAAACTTACAACGATCAACAGACGGGAAGAAAAAAAAGGAGGGAGAATATTAAATGTAGGGGTAAGCTAACCAGTAATATAAAGGAGACTGTAAGAGGTTCATTAGATAGGTAAAGTGCAAAAGAGAGGTAAAAGTTAATATGGGCCACTGGAAAATGATGTTGGAGAGACAGTAGTGGGAAACAAAGAAATGAATGAGGAACTTCGCATCAGTCTTCATGGTGGAAGACATGAGTAATTTCCCAAAAAATGAACAGAGTGAGAAGGCAGAGCTGAGTATAGTGGCTATCATCAAGAAGAACATGTTAGAAAACTGAATGGGCTGAATGTGGATAAATAATATGGACCAGTTGGACTACACCCCAGCATTGTAAGAGAGATCGCTGAAGAGGTAGTGCAAGCATAACTGGTAATCTTTCAGAAATGACTAAAATCAGGAAAGGGCCAAATGGCTGGAAAATGTCTAACATGACACTCGTGTAATAAGGAAGTTAGGCAAAAGATGGAAAATTACAGACTGATTAGCCTAACCTTAGTTGTGGGTAACACCCTGGAATCCATCTGAAGGATGGGACTTCTGAATACTTGGAAATCTTTGGTAAAGTAGGGCAGAGTCAGCATGGTTTCATCAAGGGGAGATCTGGCCCGACAAAACTGCTAGAGTACATTGAGGGAGTAAAGAGCAGATTAGACCAAGGAGAACCAATAGATGTTATCCACTTGTTCCTCAAGAATCCTTTGACAAGGTGCCACACAGAAGGCTACTGAGAAAGATAAGGACCTATGGTGTTAGAGGCAAGCTGCTAGCATGGATAGAAGCATGGCTGTCTGACAGAAAGCAGAGAGTAGAGATAAAAGGGTGCTTCTCAGGATGGCAGGCAGGGACAAGTGGTGTTCCACAAGACTCAGTGTTGGGACCACAATTGTTCATTTTGTGCATTAATGATTGACATGAAGGAACTGAGGGGATTCTAGCTCAGTTTTCAAACAGATCAAAAATAGATAGAGGCACAGGTAGCATTCAAGAGGTAGTTCGGCTGCAGGAGAGTGCTCCAGCGCCTCTCCTAAACTTCCCATACCTCCGCCCTTGCACTCCACCCTTCCAACTTCAGCAAGGATAGAACCCCTCTGGTGCTCGCCTCCCATCCCATCAACCTCAGGATACAATGCATCATCCTCTGACATTTCCGCCAATAAGAGTCAGACTCCACCACCTGCGATTTACTTCCTTC
This sequence comes from Chiloscyllium plagiosum, assembly GCF_004010195.1. NCBI lineage: Eukaryota > Metazoa > Chordata > Chondrichthyes > Orectolobiformes > Hemiscylliidae > Chiloscyllium > Chiloscyllium plagiosum. The sequence goes on along the minus strand of NW_025207077.1, from coordinate 2,464 downwards.
CCGACCCCTATCATCAGTCTGTAGAGACCATTCCCTTCACAACTACCTCGTGAGGTTCATGCCCTCCCCACCCCCACCAAGCCACCTTCCACTCCTGACAACCTCTTTGCCACTACAAGAGGTATTAAACCTGTGTCAACACCTCCCTCTTCACCTCCATCCAAGGCCCCAAAGGATATTTCTACATCATGCAAAGAACATCCTATGCATCCAAACACTTCACCTACTCTATGCATTGCTCCTGGTCTCTTCTCCATTGGAGAGACAGGACATCAACTTGCAGAACGGTTCAGGGAACACTCTCAGACGCACACACCCAACAACACCACTTCCCTATGGCCGAATACATCAACTCCCCCTCCCACTCCGCCAAAGCCCTGCAAGCTTTTGGCTTCCTCCACTGCCAAATTCTAGCCACCTGACGTCTGGAGGAAAAATACATCATCTTCCGCCTTGGGACCCACTAACCATACAGTATCAAGGGCAATTTCACCAGTTTCCTCATCTCCCTTCCCACCACCTTATCCCAGAACAAACCCTCCAACTCAGCACCACCCTGTTTAACTGAACTTCCTGTCCATCTTTCTTCCCATCTATCCACGCCACCTTCCACTGTGACCTATCACTATTACCACCCACCTTCATCTTGATATCGCCTTCCAAGCTAACATCCTCCCAGCCTCAGCCCCTCTCATTTATCTCTCAGCCCCATTTCACTCACCCCCCTCATTCCTGATGAAGACTTTATGCCTGAAACGTCGAATCTCCTGCTCCTCAGATGCTACCTGACTGGCTGTGCATTTGTAGCACCATACGTTTTGCCTCTGATCTCCAGCATCTGGGGTCTTCACTTTCTCCTGCTGAAGGATTTTCTCAGGTTGGGGGAGTGCGCAAAGAAGTGGCAGATGGAATACAACGTGGGAAAGTGTGACGTCATGCACTTTGCCAGGAAGAATTCAGACATGGACTATTTTCTAAATAGCGAGCAAGTTCAGCAGTCTGAAGTGCAAAAAGACAAGGGAGTTCCAGTCCAAGAGTCTCGAAAGGTAAACTTGCATGTATTCAGCAGTTATGAAGACAAGTACAATTATGGGATTTATTTCAAGAGGGCTTGAATATAAATGCAGGGATGTACTTCTGAAGCTCTATAAGGCTTTGGTCAGGGCACATCTAGATGATTGTGCACAGTTTTGGGTCCCATATCTAAGGAAGAACGTACTGGCCCTGGAGCGTTTTTCAAGGAGATTCACGTGAATAGTCCCAGAAATGAAAAGCTTAACATATGAAGAACATCTGAGGGTTCTGGGTCTATATTTAATAGAATTCAGAAAGATACTGGGAAGTCTAATTGAAACTTACAGAATACTGAATTACCTGGACAGAGTTGATATTGGAAATTAATTTCCAATGGTAGTAGAGACTAGGTCCCGAGGGGATAGCATAAAGAGGAGGCCTTTTGGAACAAAGGTAAGGAGGAAACTCTTCAGCCAGAGAGTGGTGAATCTATGGAATTCACTGCTAAAGAAGACCGTCGAGGCAAGGTCATTGAGTATATTTAAGAGTGAGACAGATAGGTCCTTGAATGCAAAGTGGATCAAGGGTTACAGATAGAAAGTGGGAGATTGGGGATGAAAAGTTCATAATTGAATGGTGGAGCAGGCTCAATGCGCTGACTGGCCAAATTTCTGCTCCAATGTCTTCTGGTTGCTTGGTTAATATTGGCTCTCCTCATTTGTCATTGGAGATATACCCTGGAATTTGATCTACCTATGATTTATAAAGAGTAACATTCCAATACTGATGACTGGGAAATATCTTGTTCCCTCCCTCCGGTCTCAGCAGCCATGTCTCCAATATTATAATCACACTGAAATTGAAATCCAGTGAATAGTACTTAATCACAGTTGATTGACATCGACAACATTAACAGCATGACCCTCGACGGCCCTCTCTGATCCTCGAATAACCATCTGAATTGTGTGACACATCATATTCTCTGTTACCGTATCCATTCCATTTGTTTGCTATAACTCATATTGTTGTAGCACATTTTCCTGTCTAATTGTGGACTTGAAAAGTTCCCTCCATATTTTACTTGCATTATAATCACTGATCAGTGGTTAGAGACTTTATGTTTCCATTTATAACCGGAGAAACTTGTTTATATTCTGATAGTCCTTTGACATTACTCCCATATCCAAGGTAGATTGAATGATTACATGCAATCAAGCTTCCATCTCCAATATTCCTTCCTTTAGTCACCCCCATATATCTCATCCCAAATGTGTAAATTTTAAACGTTGTTTTGATTTTTAATAAAATCAATATTGAAATGAAAGAGGTTAACTGGAGCGATTTGTTCAGTGACTGTGATTAATGTCAATCTCTGTTGATCCTAATTATCCCAGTGGAGAGTTTCCATCATTGACTCATAAATGGGCTCTGTAAATGTGTTATCCCATAG
>NW_025207076.1:9920-12477 GCF_004010195.1 Chiloscyllium plagiosum | reverse complement strand
ACTGCTGGACATGCACTTGGATAGTAATGAGTTGAGGGGGGCGTAGGTTAAGTTATTATATTTTACATTAGGATTAAACCTCGGCACAACATTGTGGGCCAGAGGGCCTGTTCTGTGCTGTACTTTTCTATATTCTGTGTCTATGTTCCCATACTGTCTGCTCCTACCCCTCTCCATGAGTATAGTAAAGGTCAGGGAGCTATTATCACTGTCACCAAAATGCTCTCCCACAGAGAGATCTGACACCTGACCTGGTTCGTTGCCAATCACCAAATCCAATATGGCCTCCCCTCTAGTTGGCCGATCTATATACTGAGTCAGGAACCCTTCCTGGACTCACCTGACAAAATCTACTCCATCCAAACTATTTGAACTAAGTTGGTTCCAATCAATATTCGGGAAGTTAAAGTCACCCATGACAACAACCCTGTTACCTCTTTACCCTTCCAAAACCTGCCTCACAATCTGCTCCTCTGTGTCTCTGTTGCTGTTGGGGGTCTGTAGAAAACTCCCAATAAAGTAACTGCTCCTTTCCTGTTTCTGACTTCCACCCAACTGACTCTGTAGACAAACCCTCCTCAATAACCTCCCTTTCTGCAGCTGTGATACTATCCCTGATGAGAAATGCCACTCTTCCACCTCTTTTACCCTCCTCTATTCCTTTTGAAACAGCTAAACCTTGGAATATCCAACAACCATTCCTGCTCCTGTGATATCCAAGTCTCCGTAATGGCCACTACATCATCGTTCCACGTACTGATCCTTGCTCTAAGTTCATCACCCTTATTCCTGATATTTCTTGCATTGCAATATACACACTTCAACCCATCATACTGATTACACCTTTGCACTATTAAGTGCCTATCCCTCCTCACAGACACCCTGCATGCTATATCTGGCTGATCACTGGCTACCCCATCCTCTGGTCCATAGCTCAGGTTCCCTCCCCCCTGCCAATCTAGTTTAAACCCTCCTGAAGAGCTCGAGCAAACCTCCCATTCAGGATATTAGAGCCCCTCCAGTTCTTGTACAGGTCCCACCTTCCCCAGAACGTATCCCAATGATCCACATAACAGAAGCCCTCCCTCCCACAGCAGCCCTGCAGCCATGTGTTCATCTGCACTCGTCCTCTGTTCCTAGCCTCACTAGCACGTGGTACCAGTAGCAATCCTGAGATTACTACTCTGCTCGTCCTCTAAGCTTCCAACCTTACTGCCCATATTCCCTTTTCAGATCCTCCTCCCTTTCCCTACCTATGTCACTGGTACCGACGTGTACCACGACTTCTCCCTCCCTCTTAAGAATCCTATAGACTCCCTCCTGAGACATCCCTGACTCTGGTACCCAGGAGGCAACCCACCATCTGGGAGTCTCACTCCTTGTTTTCTATGTACTGTGTACTGTATCTTTTAGAGAGTTAAAAGCTAGTAGGGACAGCACCAAGTGTTCGAAATGTAACCTTTTGGTCCAGCAGCGAGGAGAGCTGGAAATGACAAAACAGACTCGAATTAGGCCAATCAGTTTAGGTTATACTCCAAAATATAGCAAACTCCAATCCCATTTGAATTGAGTATATTGGCAATATTAGAAGCCAGTGACACAATCCGATGCTTTGGGGTTTAACGGCTGGGAAAATTGAACAGATATGAGAACTGCCAAGCCAGCAGCATGTAAACAGACTGCCCAAAAAATAGTTCTCTCAAAGGTACCTTTCTCAATCAGTGACCTGTGAAGCAGAAACCCCCTCGAAGAAGAAAAGAGGATTCGACGTTTGGCTGGGTTTTGAAAAGTTGAATTTTGGTAAATCTTAATCGAGGGGTTTTATCTGACTGGTATTGTAGAAGGGAAGGTCAAAGATAGGTTAGAGGAAGGACTTGCATGTAGTTGTTAGTTAATTATTCTCTGTTATACTTTAAGAAATAAAGTTGTTAATTTTTACTTAAACTAGTTCTTGGCCACTTGAATTTTCACAGATTACTGCACGGAATGAATCTCTTCTGTGTTGCTAGGTTTAAATTAGCAGAAGAGTTTACCCTGTGTCAAAGCAGTTTGGGGACAGATCCGTGATTTGAACTGGTTTAGACACATCTGTGGGTATCAAAAATCCCAGCAGATTTAAAAACTTGCAGGTTAGTGTTTGAGATCTTTAAACAAAACGTAGCTGAGACAATTTGTTTAATTTCGGTGACTTACATTTGAGTAAATTAAAAGTGAGAGGAATGGCTCTGAAAATTGCTAAAGAGGTTCTGGGATTTGAAGATGATTCTCAAATTTGCCAGGAAAGTTTAGAAGGAAAGAAAAGGGCCATACTTTTTGAATTAGCAAAAAAAGTTGGATTTAGGTTTAACCAAGGACAAAACTAAAGCTGAAATTGTAAGGGGGTGACTCAAACATTTAGGTGTGTCAGAGAAACAGACAAGTGCAGTAGAGGTAGAAAAACTGAAATTACAATTACAGTTGGGAAAAATGGTGTTAGAAGATAAACAGAGAGAGAGGAAAGAGAGAGAGAGAAAGGGACAGAGAGAGAGAAGTGAGAGAGAGAGGAAAAATGGAGAGA
>NW_025207076.1:0-3108 GCF_004010195.1 Chiloscyllium plagiosum | reverse complement strand
GTGTGAGACTGGGATAGGGATGGGGTCGGGAGCTCTGGGTGTTTAACACTGGGATGTGTTGTGTGAGACTGGGATAAGGAGGGAGTCACGGGGCACCGTGTGTTTAACACTGGAATGTGCTGTGTGAGGCTGGGATAGGGAGCGGGTCAGGGGGCTCTGTGTGTTTAACACTGGAATGTGCAGTGTGAGACTGGGATAGGGATGGGGTCGGGAGCTCTGGGTGTTTAACACTGGGATGTGTTGTGTGAGACTGGGATAAGGAGGGAGTCACGGGGCACCGTGTGTTTAACACTGGAATGTGCTGTGTGAGGCTGGGATAGGGAGCGGGTCAGGGGGCTCTGTGTGTTTAACACTGGAATGTGCAGTGTGAGACAGGGATAGGGATGGGGTCGGGAGCTCTGGGTGTTTAACACTGGGATGGATTGTGTGAGACTGGGATAGGGATGGGGTCAGGGGGCTCTGTGTTTAACACTGGGATGTATTGTGTGAGACTGCGATAGGGAGGGGGTCAGGGGGCTCTGTGTATTTAACACTATGATGTGTTCTTTGAGACTGGGTTAGGGAGGGGGTCAGGGGGCTCTGTGTTTAACACTGGGATGTTGTGTGTGAGACTGGGTTAGCGAGGGGGTCAGGGGACTCTGTGTTTAACACTGGGATGTGCTGTGTGTGACTGGGATAGGGAGAGGGTCAGGGTGCTCTGTTTAACACTGGTACGTGTTCGCTGAGGGAGAGAGCCAGGGTGCTCTGTGTGTTGAACACTGAGATATGTTGTGTGTGACTGGGATAGGGATAGGGAGAGGGTCTGGGTGCCCTGTTTCATACTGGGATGTGGTGTGAGAGACTTGGACAGGGAGTGGGTCAGGGGGCCATGTGTGTTTAACACTGCGATGTGCTGTGTGAGATTGGGACAGGGAGGGGTCAGGGGACTCTGTATTTGACATTAGAATGTGTTGTGTGAGCCTGGGATAGAGAGAGGGTCAGGCGGCTCTGTGTGTTTAACACTGGGATGTGTTCGTTGAGACTGGGAGAGGGAGGGGGTCAGAGTGGTCTGTGTGTTTAACACTGGGATGTGGTGTGCGGGAGTGGGTCAGGCGGCTCTGTGTTTTACACTGGGATGTGCTGTGAGAGGCTGGGATAGGGAGGGGGTTAGGGGGCTCTGTGTATTTGACACTGGGATGTGTTACTTGAGACTGGGTTATGTAGGGGGTCAGGGGGCTCTGTGTTTAACACTGGGATATGTTCGCTAAGCTTGGGATAGGGAGAGGGTCTGGGTGCTCTGTTTCATACTGCTTTACACTGGGATGTGCTGTGTGAGACTGGGATAGGGAGGGGGTCAGGGGGCTCTGTGTTTTACAGTGGGATGTGCTGTGTGAGGCTGGGATAGGGAGGGGGTCAGGGGGCTCTGTGTTTAACACTGGGATGTGCTGTGAGAGACTGGGATAGGGAGTGGGTCAGGTGGCTTTGTGTGTTTAACACTGGGATGTGCTGTATGAGATTGAGAGAGAGAGAGGGTCAGGGGCTCTGTGTGTTTAACACTGGGATATGTTCGTTGAGACTGGGAGAGGGAGGGGGTCAGAGTGGTCTGTGTGTTTAACACTGGGATGTGCTGTCTGAGACTTGGATAGGGAGGGGGTCGGGGGCTCTGTGTTTAACACTGGGAGGTGCTCTGCGAGATTGCGATAGGGAGAGGATCAGGAGGCTCTGTGTGCTTTACACTGGGATGTGCTGTGTGAGACTGGGATAGGGAGGAGGTCAGGGGGCTCTGTGTATTTAACACTGGGATGTGTTCGTTGAGACTGGGTTAGGGAGGGGGTCAGGGGGCTCTGTGTTTAACACTGGGATGTGCTGTGTGAGACTGGGATAGGGAGGGGATCAGGGGGCTCTGTGTGTTTAACACTGGGATGTGCTGTGTGAGATTGGGACAGGGAGGGGTCAGGGGACTCTGTATTTGACATTAGAATGTGTTGTGTGAGACTGGGATAGAGAGAGGGTCAGGCGGCTCTGTGTTTAACACTGGGATGTGTTTGTTGAGACTGGGATAGGGAGGGGTTAAAGTGGTCTGTGTGTTTAACACTGGGATGTGCTGTGTGAGATTGGGACAGGGAGGGGTCAGGGGACTCTGTATTTGACATTAGAATGTGTTGTGTGAGACTGGGATAGAGAGAGGGTCAGGCGGCTCTGTGTTTAACACTGGGATGTGTTTGTTGAGACTGGGATAGGGAGGGGTTAAAGTGGTCTGTGTGTTTAACACTGGGATGTGCTGTGTGAGATTGGGACAGGGAGGGGTCAGGGGACTCTGTATTTGACATTAGAATGTGTTGTGTGAGACTGGGATAGAGAGAGGGTCAGGCGGCTCTGTGTTTAACACTGGGATGTGTTTGTTGAGACTGGGATAGGGAGGGGTTAAAGTGGTCTGTGTGTTTAACACTGGGATGTGCTGTGTGAGATTGGGACAGGGAGGGGTCAGGGGACTCTGTATTTGACATTAGAATGTGTTGTGTGAGACTGGGATAGAGAGAGGGTCAGGCGGCTCTGTGTTTAACACTGGGATGTGTTTGTTGAGACTGGGATAGGGAGGACAGATTTTGAGGAGCTGCAGACTTTGGATCAGTGTGTTTTCAAATTTGAAAGTTGCATGTGAGGCAATTGTCCATTTTAAATTCCAGCTCATCGCAACGTCTCTCATTGTCTGTAAAACTGGCTTTAGTTGCACCGAAAGCTGCCTCTTGTCAGAGAAACTTGTGTTGGGGTGTGTTGTGTGAGGCGGGGAGGGGGGGGGGGGTGGGGGGCTCTGTGTTTATCACTGGAATGTGCTGTGTGAGACTGGGAGAGGGAGAGGGTCCAGGGGCTCTATGTTTAACATTGGAATGTGTTGTGTGAGACTGGGATAGGGAGAGGGTCAGGGGGCTCTGTGTGTTTAACACTGGGATATGTTGTGTGTGTCTGGGATAGGGAGAGGGTCTGGGGGCTCTGTTTCACACTGGGATGTGCTGTGTGAGACTGGGATAGGGAGTGGGTCAGGGGGCTATGTGTGTTTAACACTGGGATGTATTGTAAGAGGAGAAAGTGAGGTCTGCAGATGCTTGAGATCAAAGTTGAAACTTTATT
>NW_025207075.1:10679-12476 GCF_004010195.1 Chiloscyllium plagiosum | reverse complement strand
TATCTGAAATCAAATTGTTGCTTACTAGATTATTATAAATCCTATCTCTCATAATCCTTTCCAAAACTTTTCCTACAATATATATAAGGCTCACTGGTCTATAATTATCTGGGTCATCTCTGCTGCCCTTCTTGAACAATGGCACAACATTTGTAATCCTCCAGTCTCTGGTACTAAACCTGTAGACAATGATGATTCAAAGATCAAAGCCAAAGGCTCCTCCATCTCCTCCATAGCTTGCCAGAGAATCCTCAGATAAATCCCATCTGGCCCAAGGGACTTGTCTACTTTCACTCCATCTAGAATAGGTAACACCTCTTCCCTACTCACCTTGATCCTTTCTAGTCTAATATCTCGTATATCATTCTTCTCCTTTACAATATTGTCCTTTCTCTGAGTGAAAACCAATGAGAAATATTCATTTAGCACCTCTCTGACCTCCACAGGGTACATACACAACTTCCCAATTCTGTCTTTGACTGGCCCTATTCCTACCCTAGTCAATCTTTTATTCCTCACATACCTATAGAAAGCTTAAGGGTTCTCCTTTATTCTACCTACTAAAGACTGCTCATGTCTTCTCTTTGCTCTTCTTAACTCTTTCTTTAAATCCTTCCTAGCTAATCTGCTAATCTCTATCACTTCGTCTGAACCAACGTATCTCATTGTCACAGAAGCCTCTTTCTTCTGCTTAACAAGAGATGCAATTTCTATCGTAAACCACAGTTCCTTTACCTTATCACTTCCTCCCTGCCTGACAGGGACATACCTATCAAGGACATGCAATATCTTCCTGAAGCCAGCTCCACACTTTGATTGGCCCCATCTCCTGCATTTTGCTCCCCTATTCTATGTATCCTAAGTCTTGCCTAATCACATTATAATTGCTCTTGCCCCTTCGATGACTCTTGCCCTATGGCATGTATCTATCCCTTTCCATCGATAAACTAAATGTAACTGAATTTTGGTCAGTCTCTCCAAAGCGCTCACCTACAACTAAATCAAACACCTGACCTGGTTCATTACCAAGCACCAGATCCACTGTGGCCTCCCGTCTTGTCAGCCCTTCGACAGACTGTGTCAGGAAACCCTCCTGCACACATTCGACAAAAACTGATCCATCCGACGTACTAGGTCAGATTACTCAGTATGGAAACAGGCCCTCCAGCCCAAACCGACCCTCCGAAGAGCAACCCACCCAGACCCACTCCCCTACATTTACCCCTTCACCTAACATTACGGGCTATCCAGCATGGCCAACTCAGCTAACGTGCACATTTTTTTGGATTGTGGGAGGAAACCTGAGCACCTGGAGGAAACCCATGCAGACACGGGGAGAATGTGCAAACTCCACACAGATAGTTGCCCGAGGCGGGAACTGAACCTGGGTCTCTGGTGCTGTGAGGCTGCAGTGCTAACCACTGTGCCACCATGCCGCCCAGTGCCGAGTTATAGCATTTCGAGTCAATGTTGGGGAAGTTAAAGTCCCCATAATGACCACCCTGTTCCTTTCACTCCGAGCCAGAATCATTTTGTCAATCCTCTCCTCCACCTCCATGAAACTCTGCAGAGGCCAATAAAATACTCCCAGGAGTGTGACCTCTTCTGTACCTGTTTCTAACCTCAGCCCATACTACCTCCTCAAAAATTCTTTCAGCCACCATTATGCTGTCCTTGACTAACAAAGCCACACCTCCCCCTCTTTTACCATCTTGCCTATTCTTAACGAAAGATCTAAACCCTGGTACTTGCAATATTCCTGACCCTGTTCTATCCATGTCTCTGAAATGGCCACAA
>NW_025207075.1:5529-8508 GCF_004010195.1 Chiloscyllium plagiosum | reverse complement strand
ATGTGTATGGATCGAGCTGCCAGAGAAAGTGTTGGAGGCAGATACAATTACAGCATTTAAAACACATTGGGATAGGTACATGGATAGGAAGGGTTTTGAGGGATGTAAGCCAAACGCTTGGCAAATGGGATGAGGTCAGTTTAGGATATCTGGTTAGTATGGACAAGTTGAACTGAAAGGTCTGTTTCCACGCTGTATGACACCAGGACTATGAGAGGCTGGAAAAGCTGAGACTTTTTACCCTGAAGCAGAAGGTTCTGAGGAGTGACCTTACAGAGGTTTAGAAAATCATGAGAGACATAGATGATGTGAAGAATTCAAGAAGGAGGCGAATGTTTTGTAGTGATGGCAAAAAAAATTCCCAAAGATCATTCAGGGATGAGGAACATCAGTTATGAAGATTAATTGGAGAATTTGGGACTGTCTTCTTTGGAGAAGGCTGAGAGGTTATTTGTTCGAGGAATTCAAAACCAGGAGGGGCCTGAACAGAGTAAATAGAGAGAAAATGTTCCCAATTGAGAAAGGATTGAGACCGAGAGACCACAGATTGAAAGTAATTGGGAAAAGTAACAAAAGTGAGATGGGAACAACATGTTCAGCCAGTGAGTGATTAAGGTGTGGAATGCACTGCCTGAGAGTGTGGTGGAGGCAGCTTCAATTGAAACATTCCGAAGGGAATGAGACTGTTATTTGAAAAGGAACAATGTGCAGGGTGACAGGGAGAAGGCAGGAGGAATTCAGTGAATTGCTCATTCAGAGAGCCAGTACAGACAGGATGAGCAGAATGGCCTCCTTGTGCACTGTAACAATTCTGTGATTGCGTGATTGAGCAGAGTTAAAGCTGGGGGAGGTGGGAGCTCGGTGTCTCACTGTGCTGCTGCTGCTGCTGAGGTCAGTGAGATCAGAGACTGGGACAGGGAGCCAGAGCTAACATCAAACTCTGCCCGTGTCCATCACACTGAGACTGGCAGGAGGCTACTCACTGATTTCACTCCATACTGCAGGAATGGGACCACAGACTGCAAATGGATAGAGCTCCTCCACACGGTGAGTAAAACTGACTGACTTATATCTTGCTGCTTAAAGGGGGCAATGGAACTAAAGAAATACAGCTGGACACCCTGTTAGACACAGTGCTCCTAAATCAGCCATTTCATTCACTGCAGCTCCCCACCAACACCTTCAACAATTCAGTATTTGTGTTTTAGAAATTGTGTTTAGAAATTGAAAGGGTTAATAACGGAGGATTGAGGTTTATTTACTCAGTCTGAGCTTGGTTCCTTTACCGAACGTAGGAGTAGCTGTTATACTGCTGACAGTTATAGTCAGCAACATCCTCATTCTGAACGTTGCTGATTGTCAGGGTGAAACTGGTCCCATATCCTCTGCCAGTGAATCGATCGGAGACGCCTATGTTTCGAGTTGTTGCTTCATAGATCAGGAGAGAGGGTTTCTGTCCTTCTCGCTGCTGGTACCAGCTGAGGTCATTTGTAATATCTTGACTGGCCGTACAGGTGATGGTTGTGGTCTGGCCCAGTCCCACTGACAGCACCGGGGGAGACTGGGTCATGATGATGTCCCCACTGATACCTGAGGGGTCAGAGAGAAACACAGTGAAGTCAGAACTGTCACAGAAAGAGCCTGTCAAATGAGAGATTGTTGGAGACACTGAGCTTTCCTCTGGTTTCAGCATTTTCCCTTCAATCACGAGTCAGTGGAATTGGAGTGAAATGGAGAGCAGCTAAAGATTCAAGGTGGAAGGAGAGAGATTTGTACCTGCGACACAGAATGCCAGGGGCCAGATCAGCTGGATGTGTGAAATCATGGTGTGTGCTCCTGTCCCTGTGCCTGGTTCCTGATAAACTCTCCCTTCACTGGGCTCTGCTTTATAAAGCTGTAGCCTGTGAGAGTCTGACTGGGTGTTCCTCAGTATGTAAATGGCATCAGGCAGAGAGAGCCACGTCAGCCCCTCACACTTCCTCTTCTCTCTCTCTCTCTCTCTGTCACAGAGAATCATTGATGTGAACAACACTGAATGAGGCCATTTGGCCCATTGTGTCTGTATTGGTCGACAAAAATATGATGACACTAATCCCATCCTCCAGCTCCTGGCCCATTACCCTGGAGGTTACAGCAACACAAGGGAATATCTAAACACTGCTCCAATGTCATGAGAGTTTGTGACTCAACCAGCCTTCCAGGCAGTGAGTTCCAGACTCCTACCAACCTCTGAGCGAAAACATTTCTCAATTCTCTTCTCAGGGTCTACCTCAACTGAACCTGAACTCACTTGAGTTGAGAAGGATGAGAGGAGATCTGACTGAAATGTATAACTTTCTAACAGGGCTGGACAGACTTGATGCTGGAAGGATGTTTCCCCTGGTTGGGGAGTCTGGAACCAGGGGACACAGTCTCAGGTGGATACAGGGTAGACCTTTTGGACTGAGATGAGGAAATATTTCTTCACTCAGAGGACAGTCAACCTGTGGAATTCCGTTCAAGTTGTTGAGGACAAAGGACTGAATATGTTCAAGAAAAAGACAGAGGTAATTGTTTTGCATTACAACAACATCAAGGGGTATGGGAAGATGGTAGGAATATGGCATTAAGACAGAGGTACATCCATGGTCATATTGGATGACAGAGATATTCAAAGGGCCGAATGGCCTATTCCTACTCTGAGTTTCTATGTCTCTATGTTGGTGTTACCTTCAATCTCTGCCCCTTGGTCTTGTTCCCTCTACTCATGGGAAAGGTGCCTTCCTGCCCACCCTATCTCTGCATTCATAATCTTACAGCCCTATGTCAGGTCCCCTCTCAAGCTTCACTGCTCCAAGGAAAACAACTCCAGTCTTTCTAATCTTTCCTCATAGCTCAGACCCTCCAGGCCAGGCAGCGTCCTGGTAAATCTCCTCTGTACCCTCTCTAGTACAATCACATCCTTCCCAGAATGTGGTGTCCAGAACGTGTCTCGCTCTC
>NW_025207075.1:0-3789 GCF_004010195.1 Chiloscyllium plagiosum | reverse complement strand
TGGACCACCCTGCAATAGACACTATTAAACATGGGCATCCTTCCCACTGGACCCTCCAATAGAAGCCAGCAAACTGGGACTTCCTTCCCAATGGACAGTCCAATGGAGACCAGTAAACATGGACATCCATACCATTGGATCATCCAGTTGATACCAGGAAACACGAGCCTCCTTTCTACTGGATGTTCCAACAGACAACAGGAACCATGGGCCTCCTTCCCCCTGTACCTTCCAATAGAGACCACTAGATATGTGTCTCATTCCCGCGGGAAGCTCCAACTGAGATCATTAAACATGGGGCTTCTTCCCATTAGACTTTCCAGTATCTCAGCATTAAACCCCAAATAGGCCTCTGATTTCCATTCCCACAACATTGTCTGCCTCTGCATTACATCAGCCCCTTGAACACAGAAACCTTCATTCCTGCTTTTCCCACTCCATGCATCCGATGTCCTCTCCCAGCTTCCCCCATCCATACTCCATAAATCCCAACTGTCTGAAATGGAGTGGTCCCTTCCCTGTCTCACATCAAGGAGGAGATGGACAGATTTTTAGTTGGTAATGGGTTAAAGGATGATGGAGAATGGGCAGGAAAGTGGAGTTGAGGCTGAGATGGGATCAGCCATGATTGTATTAAATGGTGGAGCGGGCTCGAGGGGCTGAATTGCCTGTTCCTGCTCCTAGTTCTTATGTTTATCCACCCCCTCCCAATTGCTGCAACTTTGTGAATCATCTTGGAATGTTTTGGACATTGAAGATGCTATGTGAATTCAAGATCTGTGTGGATTTTATGTGGGGACAGAATTGTGCGGGTGGGGGAGGTGATAGCTCCAGCAAGTGAATATCCTGCTGAGAGGCTCCAGCCTTCCATATACAGAATGGGGAAGTGGGGGAGTCAGAATATACTGTCAGGGTCCATGGCACACTCCCCCAGCAATGTGGTTGGCTCTGAACTGCCCTCTGAGCTGGCCAAGCAAGGCACTCAGTTGTATCCATCGTGATGACATCTCAACAAAGAAATAGGATGGGACAGATCACCCAGCATCGATCTAAACATCAAAAAGACAATGACAGAAATAGCCCTGTCTACCCTGCTCCATCTCCTTACTGACATCTGGGGGCTAGTGCCAAATTCAGGAGAGCTGTCTCACAGACTAATCAAGCAACAGCCTGACACAGTCATACTCACAGAATCATAACTTACAGACAATGTCCCAGACACCACTATCCCTGTCCCTGAATGTGTCCTGTCCCACCAGAAGGGCAGACCCAGCAGAGCTGGCAGCACAGTGGTGTACAGCCAGGAGGGAGTTACCTTGGGAGTCCTCTCCGCTGACTCCAGACCCCATGGAGTCTCATGATACCATTCCTGAAGAAGGGCTTATGCCCGAAACGTCGATTCTCCTGTTCCCTGGATGCTGCCTGACCTGCTGCGCTTTTCCAGCAACACATTTTCAGCTCATGACACCAGGTTAAACATGGGTGAGGAAACCTCCTGTTGATCATCACATACCGCCCTCCCTTGGCTGGTGAATCAGTCTCTCTTCCATGTTGAACAGCACGTGGCGGAAGCACTGAGGGTGGTGACAACACAGAATGTACTCTGGGTGGGGGATTTCAATGCCCACCACTGAGAGTGGCTCAGCAGTAGCACTACTGATCGAGCTGGTCGGGTCCTAAAGGACAAAGCTGCAGGACTGGGCCTGCAGATGGTAGTGAAGGAAACAACAAGAAGGAAAAATCTACTTGCCCTCATCCTCACCAATCTTGTGGCTGTAGCTGCATCTGTCCTGTATGTGTAAGAGTGACCATCACAGAGTCCTTGTGGAAACAAAGTCTGACCATCACATTGAGAATACCCTCCATTGTGCTGTGTGGTACTAACACTGTGCTAAATAGGACAGACTTTGAACAGATAGAGCAACTCAAGGCAAGCTCAGAAGTGGTGATGATCGCCAATGATTCCATAATGTTCAGCATCATTCACAACTCCTCAAAATCTGAAGCAGTCCATCATCAGATGCACCAACATGTGGACAATATCCAGGTTTAGTCTGAAAAGCGACATTTCACATTGGTTCCATGCAAGTGCCAGGCCAATAAGAGGCAATTCAACCATCGCCTCTTGACAGTGAATTGGATTATTATCACTGAAACCCCACTGTCAACATCCAGAAACTCAATTGGCTTACCACGGAAACACAGTGGTTACAAGAGCAGGCTCGAGGCTAGCAATACTGCATTTAGTAATTCACGTCCTGATTCCCCCAAAGCCTGTCGATCATCAACAAGGCACAAGTCAGAATTCTGATAGAATACCCCCCATTTTTTGGTTGGGTGCAGTTCCAACAACATTCATAGAGTGATGGTGTCATAGAATCACAGACCCCTACAGCCGACCAGGTTTCCAAACCTGAATGAGTCCCATTTGCCTGTGTTTGGCCCATATCTCTCTAACCTTTCCTATCCATGTCAATCATATCCTATGTCTCCCTTATCCACTCAAAAAGCTTGACACTGTTCAGAGCAAAGCAGCCTGCTTGGTTGCCATCACATCCACAAAGCAGCCATCTTACCACCATTGACACTTAGTCGCAGCAGTGTGTATTATCTATAAGATACACTGCAGAGATTCACCAAAGATCCTCATACAACACCTTCCAAAACCAAAAATAGAAATTGTTGGAAAAGCTCAAGTATGAAGGGTCATGTGACACAAAATGTTAACTCTGATTTCTCTTCACAGATGCTGCCAAACCTGCTGAGCTTTCCAGAAAACAAATGAAGTGTCCCTCAGGAGGGGAGAGGGAATGTTCAAGGTCCTGAACTCCATTCCCCAGCCCAGGCAGCTTGTCTACCAATGAATGAATGAGATGACAGATTACGGACAGCCTCATGCTGTGGACCCAGGTTTGTAAGAGGGAATTAGAGATCAAGCTGAAAAGGAAAGATTTGCTGGATTAGGGGGAGATAGATGGAGAGTGAGACTAACTGGGTCACTCACAGGCACAATGGGCTGAATGGCCATCCCCCTGTGCTGTCAGATTCCAGAGAGTGCAGACAGTTCACAGTTTTCTCCCGTCTTAGTAACAAACATCCAGCTGCTCCGAACTCCTTCTTTCACTTCCTCTCTTGGTGAAGTTTCAACTTTGCGATCTGACAGTCTTTGCAGTTATTTTTTACACTGGGGCTTTCTGCTGTGGTCAGAATCTCTAATAATAAGTGTCCAATCAGTGACAATCACAACAGCTAAGAGCAGTCAGGACTGAGGAGCCAGGCTCACTGTGAAACATGTTGGGAAGATCAAAGCCATCCTCTTCAGCTCCCAGCACAAACTCCATCCCTCTCCCCGAGCACTGTCTGCTGCTCAACCAGACTCTTTACAACCTTGGCTTCATTTCTGAGAATGATCTAAGCCTTATATCCCCCATATCACAAAGATCAGCCACTGAAAATCTCAGCCATGTCTTTTGGACTCCAAACATGACCATTCCAATGTTGTCCTGAACCGAATCATAGCCAGTGCCCTTCATAAACTTCAGCTCAGTGCCCAAACTGTGCTGCTTGTATCTGAACTCACACCAAGTCCCATTCTCCCATCCCACACCCTGCTCACTGACCGACATTTGCTCCTGGTCTAGCAACATCTGATTTTAAAATTCTCATCCTTGTTCTCAACCTCCTCCCTGTCCTTCACCCTCCCTGTCCTCCACCCTCCCTCCCCTCAGTCAGTGTGGTCAGCAACCTTAGATATAAGGCTTTCTATGCGTTCATCTAAGTTATTGAGAA
>NW_025207074.1:10749-12475 GCF_004010195.1 Chiloscyllium plagiosum | reverse complement strand
CATGTAGTAAGTCCAGAGTGGGGTATTTGAAAATAATGGACCAAAAATGCAGAGGTGTAATTGGAACAAATTACTCCACCTTTAAAATGATGCTAATATGTGCTCCTGATGGCAGTGCATCGATATGGCAAGGCGCACAACTTTATTCAGAAATATGCCAAGTATTCCTGGCCGCCATTTTGGGACTTCAGTCAACTGGCTAGTGTCAAAACTTCCTTTCAGCTGTATCAAAAGACCTGAAGTGGCCATTCAAGATTACAGAATGGATATTATGGAGGGACATGGTGGCTCAGTGCTTAGCACTGCTGCCTCACCGCTCCAAGGGACCCGGGTTCGATTAAAGCCTCACCAGACTGTCTGTGTGAAGTTTGCACATTCTCCCCGTGTCCGCATAGGTTGCCTCCCACAAGCCAAAGATGTGCAGGTTAGGGTAGATTGGCCATGCTAAATTGTCCCATAGTGTCCAGGGATGTGCAGGTTAGGGTGGATTGGCCATGCTAAATTGTCCCATAGTGTCCAGGGATGTGCAGGTTAGGGTGGATTGGCTCTGCTAAATTGTCCCATAGTGTCCAGGGATGTGTAGGTTAGGGTGGATTGGCCATGCTAAATTGGCCCATAGTGTCCAGGGATTACATTAGATTACATTAGATTACATTAGAGTGTGGAAACGGGCCCTTCGGCCCAACAAGTCCACACCGATCCGCCGAAGCATAACCCGTCCATACCCTTACATTTACCCCTTACCTAACACTACGGGCAATTTAGCATGGCCAATTCACCTGACCCTGCACATCTTTGGACTGTGGGAGGAAACCGGAGCACCCGGAGGAAACCCACGCAGACACGGGGAGAACGTGCAAACTCCACACAGTCAGTTGCCTGAGGCGGGAATTGAACCCAGGTCTCTGGCGCTGTGAGGCAGCAGTGCTAACCACTGTGTCACCGTGCCGCCCATAGTGTCCCATAGTGTCCAGGGATGTGAAGGTTAGGGTGGATTGGCCATACTAAATTGTCCCGTGGTGTCCAGGGATGTGTAGGTTAGGGTGGATTGGCCGTGTCAACTTGTCCCATAGTGCCCAGGAAGGTGTAGTTTCGGGAGGATTGGCCATGCTAAATTGTCACATAGTGTCCAGGGATGTGTAGGTTAGGGTGGATTGGCCATGCTAACTTGTCCCATAGTGCCCAGGGATGTGCAGGGTAGGGTGGATTGGCCATGCTAAAATACCCCATACTGCCCAGGGATGTACTGGTTAGGATGGATTGGCTCTGCTAAATTGTCTCATAATCCCCAGGGATGTGTAAATTAGGGTGGATTAGCCATGCTAAATTGTCCCATAGTGCCCAGGGATGTGCAGGATAGGGTGGATTGGCCATGCTAAATTGTCCCATAGTGCCCAGGGATGTGCAGGTTAGGGTGGATTGGGGCCATGAGAGTGGGGGCTGGGATAGTGCAGTGAGGGAGGGAGATGGGATAGTGTAGTGAGAGTGGGGGATGGGATAGTGCAGGGAGTGTGGGAACTGGGATCGTGCAGTGACAGTGGGATCTGGGATAGTGCAGTGAGGCTGGGAGCTGGGATAGTGCATTGAGGGTGTGAGCTGGGATAGTGCAGTAAGAGTGGGAGCTGGGATACTGCAGTGAGGGAGGGAGCTGGGAAAATGCAGTGAGATTGGGAGCTGGGATAATGCAGTGAGGGAGGGAGCTGGGATAGTGCAGTGAGGGAGGGAG
>NW_025207074.1:0-6452 GCF_004010195.1 Chiloscyllium plagiosum | reverse complement strand
TATGAGGGGCATGCATAGGGTAAATAGGCAAAGTCTTTTCCCTGGGGTCGGGGAGTCCAGAACTAGATGGCATAGGTTTAGGGTGAGAGGGGAAAGATATAAAATGGACCTAAGGGGCAACTTTTTCACACAGAGGGTGGTACGTGTATGGAATGAGCTACCAGAGGATGTGGTGGAGGCTGGTACAATTGCAACATTTAAGAGACATTTGGATGGGTATACGAATAGGAAGGGTTTGTAGGGATATGGGCCGGGTGCTGGCAGGTGGGACTAGATGGGGTTGGGATATCTGGTCGGCATGGACGGGTTGGACCAAAGGGTCTGTTTCCATGCTTTCAAGGTGGCCTTTGTGTGGCTCTATGACTATGATTCTAAAGTGAACAGCTGTGACCCCAACACTGAGCCCTGTAGGACCACTTGTCACTAGCTGCCATTCCAAAAAAGAACTTTTCATCCCAACTCTCTGCTTTCTGTCAGACAGTCAATCCTCAATCCATTCCAGTAGCTTACCTCGAACACAACAGGCCCTCACCTTACTCAGCAGCCACCTGTGAGGCACCTTATCAAAGGCTTTTTGGATAACATCCACTGGGTTTCCCTGGTCTAACCTACCTGTTACCTCTTCAAAGAATTCTAACAGGTTTGTCAGGCATGACCTCCCCTTACTAAATCCATGCTGATTGGTTCTGATCCGACCCTGCACTTCCAAGAATTTAGAAATCTCATCCTTAATGACAGATTCTAGAATTTTACCTACAACCGGGGTTAGGCTAATTGGCCTATAATTTTCCATCTTTTGTCTTGATCCTTTCTTAAACAAGGGGGTTACAACAGTGATTTTCCAATCATCTGGGAGTTTCCCTTACTCCAGTGATTTTTGAAAGATTACAACCAATGCCTCCGCTATTTCTTCAGCCACCTCCCTCAGAACTCTAGGATATAGCCCATCCAGGCCAGGAAATTTATCAATTTTTAGACATTTTAGCTTTTCTAGCACTTTCTGTTTTGTAATGGCTACCATACTCAACTCTGCCCCTTGACTCTCCTTAATTGTTGGGATAATACCCCTGTCTTCCACTGTGAAGACTGATTGACACACCCTTCACCACTGATACACAGTGGCCACAGTGTTTAACATCTACAAGATGCACACTGTAGTAATTCATAAGGCTCCTTTGACTACTTCCTTCAAACCCACAATCTCAACAAGGACAAGGAAAGCAGAAATGTGGTGGCACGGTGGCTCAGTGGTTAGCACTAGGGTCCCAGGTTCGATTCCAGCCTCAGGCGACTGTCTGTGTGGAGTTTACACATTCTCCCCGTGTCTGCGTGGGTTTCCTCCAGGTGCTCTGGTTTCCTCCCACAGTCCAAAGATGTGCAGGTTAGGTGAATCGGTCATGCTAAATTGCCTATAGTGCTAGGTGCATTAGTCAGAGGGAAATGGGTTGGGGTGGGTTACTCTTCAGAGGGTCGGTGTGGACTGGTTGGGTCAAAGGGCCTGTTTCCACACTGTAGGGAATCTAATCGCATGGGAACACCATCACCTGCAAGATTCCCCCCCACGTCACACACCACCCTGGCGTGAAGCTATATTACTCTTGCTTCACTGTCACTGGATTGAAACTGTGAAACTTCCTGCCTAAAAGCACGGTGGATGTCCCTCCATACAAAATCAAAGGGGCAGCACACCAACCAACTTCTCAACGGGAATTAAATTCTGGCCCGAGCCAGAACATCTCAACATCCCATGAAAAAAAAACAAGAACTTACCATTCAATATTCTAAACGAGGCCATTTACTCATACATGATATCTGAAGTAATAGTTAAATCTGATTTTGTTTTTTTAAAAATAATCATGTTTACACCCCTTTGAGATAAATCCCTTTTTGTGTCTAGTGTGAATACGCTGCTTCACAGGCTGAGCTTGACATTTCGGGCCAGTAGTCTTTTAGCAAGTGGATCAGTACTGACATGACAAATTTCATTAATCGGGTTCTCATCACATTGCGTGTTCTTCTTAATGCTATCTGCCTTTAGCCATCTGTCTAATTTTCACCATCACTTCCCAGCACGTATAGTTATTGTGTGATGCATGCAATTAAATTTAAAAAAAGAAACCTACGTTGTTCTGAACTCACTAAAACTGGACAGTTGCTGACAACTGGAACCATATTTCAGAGTGGAGTATGAGTCACCCAGGTTGCTGTGTGTCAGCAGTCAAATGTAGGCCAGACCGGGTAAGGATGGCAGATTTCCTTTCATAAGGGATGTGAGTGAACCAGATGCATAAACCAGACTAGCTTTTCCAGCCCACGTCCCAGAACATTAGCCTGGGGTTATCAGTCTGGGTTCTGGATCACTGGTCATTAACCTGGGATTCTGGATCACTAGCTATTAGCCTGGGGTTCTGGATCACTGATCATTAACCTGGGGTTCTGGATCACTAGTTATTAGCCTGGGGTTCTGGATCACTAGTTATTATACTGGTGATCTGGATCACTGGTCATTAACCTGGGGTTCAGGATCACTAGTTATTAGCCTGGGGTTCTGGATCACTAGTTATTATACTGGGGATCTGGATCATTGGGTATTAGCTTGGAGTTGTGGATCACTAGTTATTATCCTGGGGTTCTGGATCATTAGTTATTAGCCTGGGGTTCTGGATCACTGGTTGTTAGCTTGGGGTTCTGGATCATCCGTTATTATCCTGGGGTTCAGGATTACTCGTTATTAGCCAGGGGCTCTAGATAACTAGTCATTAGCCTGGGGTTCTGGATCTGGTTATTAGCTGGGGTTCTGGATCACTGGTTATTATCATGGGGTTTTGGATAACTAGTTATTAGCCTGGGGTTCTATATCACATGTTATTAGCCTGGGATTCTGAATCACTGGTTGCTAGCTTGGGGTTCTAGATCACTGGTCATTATCCTGAGGTTCTTGATCACTATTCATTAGCTTGGAGTTCTGGATCATTACTTATTAGCCTGGGCTTCTGGATCACTGGTTATTAGTCTGGGTTCTGGATCACTAGTCATTAGCCTGGGGTTCTGGATCACTGGTTATTAGTCCGGTACTGGATCACTGGTTATTAGTCTGGTGTTCTGGATCACTAGCTATTAGCCTGGGGTTCTGGACCACTAGTCATTAGCCTGGGGTTCTGGATCACTGGTTATTAGTCTGGGATTCTGAATCACTAGTTATTAGCCTGGCGTGCTGGATCACTGGTTATTAGCCTGGGTTCTGGATCACTGGTTATTATCCTGAGGTTCTTGAACTCTAGTCATTAGCTTGGGGTTCTGGATCACTGATTATTATCCTGTGGTTCTGGATCATAATTATTAGTTTGGGGTTCTGGATCACTGGTTATTAGTCTGGGTTCTGGATCACTGGTCATTTACCTGGGGTTCTGGATCACTAGTTATTAGCCTGGGGTTCTGGATCAATGGATATTAGCCTGAGGTTGTGGATCACTAGTTATTATACTAGGGTTCTGGATCATTAGATATGAGCCCGGGGTTCTGGATCACTTGTTATTAGTCTGGGGTTCTGGATCACTCGTTATTTGTCTGGGTTCTGGATCACTGGTCATTAACCTGGGGTTCTGGATCACTAGCTATTAGCCTGGGGTTCTGGATCACTGGTTATTATCCTGGGGTTCTGAATCATTAGTTATTTGCCTGGGGTTTTGGATCACTGGTTATTCGTCTGGGTTCTGGATAATTAGTTATTAGCCTGGGGTTCTGAATCAGTGGTTATTAGTCTAGGTTCTTGATCAGTGGTTATTTATCTGGGGTTCTGGATCACTGGTTAATCGCCTGGGGTTCTGCATTACTAGTCATTAGCCTGGGGTTCTGGATCACTGGTTATTAGCTGAAAATGTGGTGCTAGAAAAGCGCAGCAGGTCAGGTAGCAGCCAAGAAGTAGGAGAATCGACATTTCGGGCTTGAGCCCTGCTTCAGGAATCGGGCTCATGCCCGAAACATCGATTCTCCTGCTCCTGACCTGCTGCGCTTTTCCAGCAACACATTTTCATCTCTGATCTCCAGCATTTGCAGTCCTCACTTTTTCCCATCGCAGGTTATTAGCCTGGGGTTCTGGATCACTGATTATCATAGCATGGGCCTAGTTGTATTATTGCCAGACCATTTATCCAGAGACACAGGTAATGTTCTGGGGATCGAGGTTCGAATCCCGTCACAGCAGATGGTGGAATTTGAAGTCAACAATAATCTGCAAATAAGAGTCTAACAATGACCATGAAACCATTGTCGATGGATCACTGGTTCTGGATCACTAGTTATTAGTTGGGCGTTATGGTTCCCTAGTTATTATACTGGCGTTCTGGATCACTGGTTATTAGTCTGGGGTTCTGGATCACTGGTTATTTGCCTGGGGTGCGGACCATTAGTTATTTGTCTGGGGTTCTGGATCACTGGTTATTAGTCTGGGTTCTGGATCATTAGTTATTAGCCTGATGTTCGGGATCAGTGGTTATTAGTCTAGTTTCTGGATCACTAGTTATTACCCTGAGGTTCTGGATCATTGGTTATTAGTCTAGGTTCTGGATCATTAGTTATTAGCTTGGGGTTCTGGATCACTGGTTATTAGTCTAGGTTCTGGATCACTAGTTATTAGCTGGGCGTTATGGTTCCCTAGTTATTATACTGGCGTTCTGGATCACTGGTTATTAGTCTGGGGTTCTGGATCACTGGTTATTAGCCTGGCATTATGGATCCTTAGTTATTATACTGGGGTTCTGGATCACTGGTTATTTGCCTGGGGTTCTGGATCACTGGTTAGTAGTCTGGGTTCTAGATCATTAGTTATTTGCCTGGGGCTCTGGATCAGTGGTTATTAGTCCAGGTTCTGGATCACTAGTTATTAGTCTGGGGTTCAGGATCAGTGGTTATTATTAGCCTGGGTTCTGAATTATTATTTATTAGCCTGGGGTTCTGGATCACAGGTTATTAGTCTAGGTTCTGGATCACTAGTCATTAGCCTGGTGTTATGGATCACTAGTTATTATACTGGGGTTCTGGATCACTGGTTATTAGTCTGGGTTCTAGATCATTAGTTATTAGCCTGGGGTTCTGGATCAGTGGTTATTAGTCTGGGTTCTGGATCACTGGTTATTTGCCTGGGGTTCTGGATCACTGATTATCATAGCGTGGGCCTAGTTGTATTATTGCCAGA
Source organism: Chiloscyllium plagiosum (assembly GCF_004010195.1). Classification (NCBI taxonomy): domain Eukaryota; kingdom Metazoa; phylum Chordata; class Chondrichthyes; order Orectolobiformes; family Hemiscylliidae; genus Chiloscyllium; species Chiloscyllium plagiosum. Next base: position 1,258 of record NW_025207074.1, on the reverse strand, counting down.
CCATTTATCCAGAGACACAGGTAATGTTCTGGGGATCGAGGGTCGAATCCCGTCACAGCAGATGGTGGAATTTTAAGTCAACAATAATCTGCAAATAAGAGTCTAACAATGACCATGAAACCATTGTTGATGGATCACTGATTCTGGATCACTAGTTATTAGCCTGGCGTTATGGATCACTAGTTATTATCCTGGGGTTCTGGATCACTGGTTATTTGCCTGGGGTTCTGGATGACTAGTTATTTGCCTGGGGTTCTGGATCATTGGTTATTAGTCTAGGTTCTGGATCATTAGTTATTAGCTTGGGGTTCTGGATCACTGGTTATTAGGCTAGGTTCTGGATCACTAGTTATTAGCCTGGCGTTATGGATCCTTAGTTATTATACTGGGGTTCTGGATCACTGGTTATTTGCCTGGGGTTCTGGATCACTGGTTAGTAGTCTGGGTTCTAGATCATTAGTTATTTGCCTGGGGCTCTGGATCAGTGGTTATTAGTCTAGGTTCTGGATCACTAGTTATTAGTCTGGGGTTTGGGATCAGTGGTTATTATTAGCCTGGGTTCTGAATTATTAGTTATTAGCCTGGGGTTCTGGATCACAGGTTATTAGTCTAGCTTCTGGATCACTAGTCATTAGCCTGGTGTTATGGATCACTAGTTATTATACTGGGGTTCTGGATCACTGGTTGTTAGTCTGGGTTCTAGATCATTAGTTATTAGCCTGGGGTTCTGGATCAGAGGTTATTAGTCTGGGTTCTGGATAACTGGTTATTTGCCTGGGGTTCTGGATCACTGGTTATCATAGCGTGGGCCTAGTTGTATTATTGCCAGACCATTTATCCAGAGACACAGGTAATGTTCTGGGGATCAAGTTTCAAATCCCGTCACAGCAGATGGTGGAATTTGAAGTCAACAATAATCTGCAAATAAGAGTCTAACAATGACCATGAAACCATTGTTGATGGATCACTGATTCTGGATCACTAGTTATTAGCCTGGCGTTATGGATCACTAGTTATTAGCCTGGGGTTCTGGATGACTGGTTATTTGCCTGGGGTTCTGGACACTAGTCATTAGCCTGGGTTTCTGAATCACTGGTTATTAGTCTGGGGTCTGGATCACTAATTATTAGCCTGGGTTCTGGATCACTGGTTATCATAGCGTGGGCCTAGTTGTATTATTGCCAGACCATTTATCCAGAGACACAGGTAATGTTCTGGGGATCGAGGGTCGAATCCCGTCACAGCAGATGGTGGAATT
>NW_025207073.1:7118-12471 GCF_004010195.1 Chiloscyllium plagiosum | reverse complement strand
GAATATTGTAGATTGTGCTAATATGAATATGATTGTGTAATGAGAGAGGAAATAAAAACTGATATTTGAATAAAAGATCCCTTAGGAAACGGGAAATGCAATATGTTAGAAGTTTGCATTCAGTTTGAGTAGAGGAAACCTGGATCAGAAACAACTTTGTTAAATTTAATTAAGAGTAATTACAAAAGGATAACAGTAAGGTTGGAGTTTACTGGGAAAGGACTTTATCAGCAAAGTTGGTTCAGGAATAATGGCAGACATTTGAGAAAATGATTCTCGGAAGGGGACAGTGCTGGCATGGTTAAGCAGGACTGTTGAAGATAGCATCAATTGAAGAACAAAGAACAGTACAGTACAGGAACAGGATCTTTGGCCCACCAAGCCTTTGTCAAACTTTCTACACAGAAGCTTTTACCTCTATGGAGTTTAAATTTCCCTCTCTTCCCTTCCTATTCATTTATCTGAGAGAGAAAGTGAGGTCTGCAGATGCTGGAGATCAGAGCTGAAAGTGTGTTGCTGGAAAAGCGCAGCAGGTCAGGCAGCATCCGAGGAACAGGAGAATCGACGTTTCGGGCATAAGCCCTTCTTCAGGAATGAGGAAAGTGTGTCCAGCAGATTCATTTATCTGCCAAGATTCATTAAATGTTGCAATTATATCTGCTTCTATCATATCTTCATGTAGACTGGTTAGCAAAATTCGATCACATGGAATACAGGGAGAACTAGCCATTTGGATACAGAACTGGCTCAAAGGTAGAAGACTGAGGGTAGTGGTGGAGGGTTGCTTTTTAGACTGGAGGCCTGTGACCAGTGGTGTGCCACGAGGATCAGTGCTGGATCCACTGCTTTTCATCATTTATATAAATGATTCCGATGTGAACAAAGGAGATATAGTTCATAAATTTGCAGATGACACTAAAATTGAAAGTGTAGTAGACAGAGAAGGTTACCTCAGATTACAACGGGATCTTGATCAGATTGGCCAATGGGTTGAGGAGTGGCAGATGGTGTTTAATTTGGATAAATGTGAGGCACTGCATTTTTGAAAGGTAAATCAAGGCAGGTCTTATACACTTAATGGCATGGTCCTGGGGAGTGTTGCTGAACAAAATGGCCTTGGAGAATGTGAGGACTGCAGATGCTGGAATGCGTTATTGTTGCCCGAAAAGCAGACTCACTTGCTCCTCGGACGCTGCCTGACTTTCTGTGCTTTTCCAGCATCACACTTTTTGACTCTGATCTCCAGCATCCTTCTATTCAATCAATTTCCTAACCAAACCAGTAATTACCTCCATATTAAACAAACTTCAAATTTAGTTTCCAATGTCTTGTAAGTGCTTTTATCAAAAATGTTCTGAAAGGTCTGATGACAAGCATTCATAGACATTTCCCCTGCCCATCGCTTTATCCATTAAAAACATTCATGAACCATGGATCCACTCTTTGAAGTTCTCTTATATCCAGCCATTATAGATGGTGTGCTGCTAAATAACTCACTGAGGATCAAGATTCCACAAATATCTCCATCCTCGATGATGAGGCAGTTCAGCAGATGAGATAAGGAAAAGACTGATGTAATTGCAAACATCTTCAAGTATGCCTTGTCTACAAAGTATGGGACCAATGTCGACCAAACTGTTATTACTCTATCAGTTTACTTCCAATGTGTAGCAATCTGAATGTAGATCGTATTAACAGTGCTACTGTACAGCACTTACATTGAAATGATTTGTTTGCTCTATTGGTTGGAGTTTCATCCAGTCCAAAGATGTGCAGGTCAGGTGAATTGGCCATGTTAAGTTGCTCATAATGTTAGGTGCATTAGTCAGAGGGAAATGGGTCTGGGTGGGTTGCTCTTTGGAGGGTCAGTGTGGACTAGTTGGGCCCAAGGGCCTGTTTCCACACTGTAAGTAATCTAATCTAATCTATAAACGAGAAAGTTCTGTAATATCCCGAAACAGATCCAGTGGCAGAGGTCAGGTCAAGGAGACGAACACTGGGAATGTTCGTCTCCTTCTGCTAAGATCTTAGGGACAGCATTGCAAAGGATCGGACAAAATTGCTTTGTGTCTTGAAAGACATTCTTTAAAGAATGAAACAGCCGTGCAACTTTAGAGATTCACAATCAGTGATGACTTCTTAAAAGAAAAAAAATCTGTTGCTTGTGCGATGGCGTTGGGAGGCCAGCAGAGGGTGACTTTAAATACACGAGGGACAGACAGGAAAAGAGTGGGAAGGAGAGACTTCCATCTTCAACTCAATGGTTTCACCCCCAAAACAACAGAACCCATTGCACAGAGATACACACAAACCTAGGTGCACTAATACACTCATATACACAGTGAGGTAGACACACACAGAGAAACATATAGACACTGACAGAAACATACAGACAAACACATACGAAAACACAGACAAACACACATACATGCAGACACACACGTGTGTCCATTAAGCAGAGACAAATAAATCACCGTGTGTGTGTGTGAGTTTGCGTATCTGAGTTTGTCTCGGTGTGTACCGATATGTTTGTCTGTGCAGGTTTGTCTCTCTAGCTCAGTATTTTTATTTTTTTAAATGATGTACATATTTGCAATGTCCAAACAGTTTTTCATTCTCCTTTTCATCATGGTCATGATTAACTTTATTTTGATAAAATAAACTACCAATTTTGTGCAAATTAAAGAAGTTTGCCTACTTTGTTCCAAACACTGATGCTGACCCAATCCGTGACTGATATAATTGGTTATATTGCCAATGCAGTTACATTTAAAATTTGTTTCTCCTGCTGGAGGAGGGAGAAGGAAGCGGAAACAGTGATCATCCATTCCTGGTAAAAACAGGTATAAGGAAGAATTCTCAAAGAGCCATTCGACTACTAATTCTCTTCCTCAGAAGTTTGTGGTTCCTTATTCAAAGCTGAGTTAGTTAAACATTTGACAGACAAATAAGTCAAGTGTATAGGGTGCAGAAAGGTAAGTGCAGTTGTGACCACAACTGGATCAGCCACCATCTTAGTGCCTGGTGAAGCAGGGCAAAGTGCCAAATGACCTCATCCTCAGCCCTATGTTCCTATGTGTCCATTCAGCCACTAAAATTTGCTAGGCAGGAGCAGTTAGAGGGCATTTGCTCCTAGCACCTGGTGCACAGCAACAGAAGTGACCTTTTATCGCCTCGAGGCCATCACACTTTGCAATCGGTCTGATATGGAAACGTTTTGGAAATCCCATACTGGGTATGAAAGAGGACCCTCTTCAACGTTTAGAGATCATCCTGTCAGAAGCTTATACTTCATTGTTAGTCATGCCAGAGATGTAGAGGAAAGGATAGCAAAGATGATTCTCGATAGGAGTGAGAGAGGCGGGTAGTTGTCATGGGGGAATTCAACTATCCAAATATTGACTGGGAATACTACAGTACGAGTACTATAGATGGGTCAGTTTTTGTCCATTGTGTGCAGGAGGGCTTCCTGACACAGTATGTAGACAGGCCTACAAGGGGCGAAGCCACTTTAGATTTAGTACTGGGTAACGCGCCTGGCCAGGTGTTAGATTTGGAAGTAGGTGAGCACTTTGGAGACAGCGATCACAATTCTGTCAGGTTTACTTTAGTGATGGAAAGGGATAGTGTACTCCACCGAGCAAGAGTTACAGCTGGGGGAAGGGAAATTACAATGTAATTAGGAAAGATTTAGGAAGCGTAGAATGGGGAAGGAAACTGCAGGGGATGAACACATTAAAAATGTGGAGCTTATTCAAGGAAAAGCTCCTGTGTGTCCTAGATAAGTATGTACCTGTCAGGCAGGGAGGAAGATATAGAACGCGTGAGCCGTGGTTTACTAAGGAAGTGGAATCTCTGGTCAAGAAGAAGAAGGCGGCTTATGTTAGAACAAAATGTGAAAACTCAGTTAGGGTGCTTGAGGGTTATAAGGAAGTCAGGAAAGACCTAAAAAGAGAGCCCAGAAGAGCCAGGAGGAGACATGAGAAGTTGTTGGCGGAAAGGATCAGGGTTAACCCTAAGGTTTTCCATCGGTATGTCAGTAATAAAAGAATGACGAGAGTTAAATTAGGGCCAATCAAGGATAATAGTGGGAAGTTGTGTGTGGAGTCAGAGGAGATAGGGGCAGCACTAAATAAATATTTTTCGACAGCGTTTACTATAGAAAATGAAAATGTTGGCGAGGAAGATACAGAGATACTTGCATCTAGACTAGAAGAGATTGAGGTTCACAAGGAAGAGGTATTAGAAATACTGCAGAGTGTGAAAATAGACAAGTCCCCTGGGCCGGATGGGATCTATCCTAGGATCCTCTGGAAAGCAAGGGAAGAGATTGCCGAGCCTTTGGCATTTATCTTCAAATCGTCATTGTCTACAGGAATAGTGCCTGAGGACTGGAGGATAGCAAATGTGGTTCCCTTGTTCAAAAAGGGTAGTAGAAACAACCCTGGTAATTATAGACCAGTAAGTTTCACTTCAGTTGTTGGTAAAGTTTTGGAAAAGGTTATGATCGGATTTATAACCATCTAGAAAAGAATAATCTGATCAGGGACAGTCAGCACAGTTTTGTGAAGGGTAGGTCGTGCCTAACGAATCTTATTGAGTTTTTTGACAAAGTGACCAAACAGTGAATGAGAGTAAACCGGTTGATGTGGTGTATATGGATTTCAGCAAGGCGTTCAATAAGGTTCCCCACAGTAGGCTATTGTACAAAATGTGGACGAATGGGATTGTGGGAAATATCGCAGTTTGGATCAGTAATTGGCTTGCTGGAAGAAAACAGAGGGTTGTAGTTGATGGAACATGTTCATCTTGGTGTCCAGTTACTAGCGGCGTACCGCAAGGGTCGGTGTTGGGTCCACTGCTGTTCATCATTTTTATAAACGACCTGGATGAGGGCTTAGAAGGGTGGGTTAGTAAATTTGCGGACGACACTAAGGTCGGTGGAGTTGTGGATAGTGACGAAGAATGTAGTAGGTTGCAGAGAGACATAGATAGGATGCAGAGCTGGGATGAGAAGTGGCAAATGGAGTTTAATGTGGACAAGTGTGAGGTTATACACTTTGGCCAGAGTAATCGGAATGCAAAGTACTGGACTAATGGTAAGATTCTTGGGAGTACAGATGAGCAGAGAGATCTCGGTGTCCATGTACACAGATCCCTAAAAGTTGCCACCCAGATTGACAGGGTTGTTAAGAAGGCATATAGTGTCTTGGCCTTTATTAATAAAGGAATTGAGTTCTGGAACCAGGAAGTTATGCTGCAGCTGTACAAAGCTCTGGTACGGCCACACTTGGAGTATTGTGTACAGTTCTGGTCACCGCATTATAAGAAGGATGTGGAAGCTTTGGAAAGG
>NW_025207073.1:1290-6962 GCF_004010195.1 Chiloscyllium plagiosum | reverse complement strand
CCAAGTTTAAGTGCATTTAAGTCGTCATTGGACAGGCATATGAACGTACATGGAATAGTGTAGGTGGGATGGGCTTCAGATTAGTATGGAGAAAGTGAGGTCTGCAGATGCTGGAGATCAGAGCTGAAAATGTGGGGAATGTGTTGCTGGAACAGCGCAGCAGGTCAGACAGCATCCAGGATTCTCCTGTTGCCTGGCTGCTGTCTGACCTGCTGCGCTGTTTCAGCAACACATTTTCAGCTTCAGATTAGAATGACAGGGCGATGCAACATTGAGGGCCAAAGGGCCTGTACTGCACTGTAATGTTCTATATGAATGGTGAACAGACTCGATGGGCTGAATGGCATAATTTCTGCTCCTATGTCTTAAGATCTTACGGAGTAGATAGAAGTGATTGGCCTTGACATTAGGGGCAGCATTTGACTAAAATGGCACCAAGGAGGGCAAGAAAACTTAACTTAGTGGGAATCAGTTGCATAATCTCCATTGGTTAGAGTTGTCCAGAGCACAAAGAAAGATGTTTCTGGTACATTCCGGGACATATCTGCAGAAGATCTTCAAGGTAGCTTCCATAGCATAGACATCTTCAGCTGACTCATCAATGTCCTTCCCTCCATCATAAGATCAGAAGTGGAAATGTTCACTGAAGATTACAAAATCTTAAGAACAATATATCACCCCTCAGCTACTGAAACAACGATGTCCATGCGCAGCAAGACCTGAACAACATTCAAGCTTATGTTATCAAAGTGTAACAGTGCTCCTGGACACTGCACATGTGCACACTGAGGAAAAAAGTTTATTTAGCAATTCAAACATGTTTTACAGGAATATGAGGAAGCACAGTGGCACAGTGGTTAGCACTGCTGCCTCACAGCGCCAGAGACCCGGGTTCATTTCCCGCCTCAGGCGACTCTCTGTGTGGAGTTTGCACATTCTCCCCGTGTCTGTGTGGGTTTCCTCCGGGTGCTCCGGTTTCCTCCCACAATCCAAAAATGTGCAGGTTAGGTGAATTGGCCACGCTAAATTGTTAGGTGAAGGGATAAAGGTAGGGGAATGGGTCTGGGTGGGTTTTGCTTCGGTGGGTCGGTGTGGACTTGTTGGGCTGAAGGGCCTGTTTCCACACTGTAAGTAATCTAATCTAATCTAATCTATCATATTAGACAAGTATTAGACAAGAAGAGGAATAGGCCATTGCATCCCTCCTGCTTATAAAGTAGGAAGAGAAGAAATCTAGTGAGCACATTAAACAGCACCAGAAAGTAGCCATTCAGCCCCTTTGAGGGACAGGATGTGGCTATTCAGGCCCTTGAGTCATTTATACGAGAACAGGAGGAGGTGATTGATGCTCCAATATGACAAACTAATGGGGCAGAGACTGCACAGAAAGACCTCTCCAGGTTATTCCTCATGACCACATTGCTTGACGTACACACATAGTATTTTAATGTGGTTTTCTAGCAGTGGGTAAGGAAGCCACATGGTGTGTGCTAAATCTCAGGTAGGCATCTTCCATCACTGAGAAGACTGCCCCATGTTCCCCAAGTAGGAAACAGGTGTGAATACCTAACTGTTTTAGAATGAAGGCATTGTGATTGCTGACAGGATTGTGAACAACATGATTTTCAGTGCAGGATCACACTATCACGGCACATTAATGAGAAAAGAGTTAATTTAGAAACTGAATCTCTCTCTCTGAATAGAAATGGGGCTCAGCAGAGGTACGAAAACTATTGGATCAGAGTGATTACCTGTAACACTGAAGTTTCAATGCAATTATCTTTCATTTTCTGTCACAGCACTACATATTAAGACCCACTTTCTTCACGCTGTCTTCATGGCGCCATGATCCTAGGAATTAGTCTGGTGAAACTCCTTTGCACTCTTCCTGTGGTAAGGAGAACATTACATATAAAAGAAATTAATTCTGTACACGATACCCCAAATACTGCCAACAAGGTTCCCAGTGTTTATTCCAAAACATTTTTCTGTATGTCAGCATCAATAAAACCAGCACCGGAGGTGCCTATGGCGATGAACATCACGCACAGGGAAAGAAATGCACTTCAGTTAGGGAAATACTACATACCTGAATGGGAATGAGTTGTTGGATTATGGCAGAGGAAAGGGATTATCTTCATTTTTGTTTTTCTTTCATGGGATGTATACATCTGTGGTAAGCCAAACTTTTATGCCCATCCTGAATTTCTCTTGAACTGTGTATCTTTCCCAAAGGTTACACACAACAATAAAGAGTAGAACATGTTGATGTGTATCTGTAGTTACATGGAGACCTGGCCTGAGAAGAAAGACATGTTGCCTTCCCTCTAATGCATGAGTTAAGCTGATTTCTTTTCTCTTTCTTACAAATGATGATGGTTTCATGGCCTCCATTTAAACTTTACTAATTTCTTTCATGAGATACTAACTGATGAGCACCAATTATTATTCTGTGTCTCTAGATTATGAGGCAATGACTTGAATACCATGCACCACCTTTGCATCGCCCGAAATCTATGAGGAGAACAGGTTAACAACTCAAGTGTAATTATTTTGTAAACGAAAGGATCGCTGGAAGAGAATTGGAACAGTTGCATCCAGATTTTACAAAGGCAAAAATGATGGTTGATTTGGAAGTTGCATTGAGACGGAGGTGGAAACTGGAATATAATGATGGTTGTACTAGACCGGATTGATGCTGGGCAGGACATGGAGATGTAAGTCTGTGCACTGGTTCCTCCTCAGTTATTGGTGAGTAATTTCCAATTAGTAATTTGCTAAATATAATTTGTAAGGAATGGAAATTTTGACTGAAATTGAAAACTTTCATCGTTCCAAAATTAAAATAAAATGAGCAGCAATTCAATTCAACCCGATGGCACAGTGGTTAGCACTGCTGCCTCACAGCACCAGGGTCCCAGGTTCAATTCCAGCCTAAGGTGACTGTCTTTGCACATTGTCTACGTGGGTTTCCTCTGAGTGCTCCGGTTTCCTCCCGCAGTCCAAAGATGTGCAGGTTAAGTGAATTGGCCATGCTAAATTGCCCATAGCATTAGGTGCATTAGCCAGGGGTAAATGTAGGGGAATGGATCTGGGTGGGTTGCTCTTTGGAGGGTGGGTGTGGACTTGTTGGGTCGAAGGGCCTGCTTCCACACTGTAGGGAATCTAATCATAATTCCAACCCAGTTTGATAACTAGATAGATTGATTTACCAGGAATACCAACGAAAGCAAGGAAGGGATAGTAATCACTTCGAATAATCCAACGTACGTCCTGTATCCACGATGCTAATGATATCCATTCCTGCAAAAGATAGTAAAGACATGAGGATCCATTGTTGTAGCATTCCAGTCTATTATCCTTAGAATCTGATCCATTGTTGGAACATTCCAGTCTATTCAGCAGTCAGATTCTGCTCCATTGCTGTAATGATCCAGTCTATTGTTCTCAGATTCTGATCTCTCCTGGAGCTGGTAATCCCTGATAATGTCAAAAGTAATGCTATTACTGATCCAAGTGGATAACATATTGAAATGAGACCCTTTATTAATGAAAGACAGAAACTATCCAGTAACATGGAGACTGACATTAATCATATTCACTGAATAGGTTCAGTTAGTCACTTTCATTCCAATTACATTTAAAATAACAAGTAACATAATGTATAATATGCACACATTCTGGATGGGATACATGAGAATCACTGAGAGAAGAAATGATGGATATATTGCAGCGATTGTGTGTGAACATTCAATCTGCCTTGATCATGAGACTTATACTAAAGGACTGTTTCACTGTTCATAATAGATGTACGTCCTATACCAACTGGCCAGACATTACATTATTCGTGAAACATTAAGGGAATTTTAAAAGTCGATAATCTGTAGGAAATGATACTTGGCAAAAAAAACATGAGTTTATAGCAGACAAACAGCATAGTTATGACAATAGAGAATCGTACCTGGCAAAATCACAACCGATCCTTCATTCAAGATTGGAGAGGACTAATGGTGGTGCTGTTGTGGATGTGATCAACAAATTGTGATCAACTATCATTTACTGGACAATTGAAGGGGCAGTACGAGTTTGAATTGAAATAGAAGAGAGAAGATTGAGGAACATCGCCACTCAGACTGGAGGGAAGGACAATAACACTTCCCCCTCATTGATGTTAGACTATTACTCTTCATAACTGATGTAAAGAGCAGAGTCAAACATATGTTTACCATGAAGACACAGGAGACAATCTAAATGAAGTGGGGCAATTCCACTCAATGTCAGAATGAAATGACATTAAAAAGACACTAATCAATCACTGGAATACAATGATGTAAGAACGTGAAACTGCACTCATCATTTTAAGCAAAGTAGAAAAATAGTTTACAAAATCATGAAATTGGTGTTCACACTTTTTCCATCATTATTTGATCATCAGCTAATCCCCTCTCTCAGTAATTCTCCTCATAGGAGCAGAAATTATGCCACAGACTCTCACTCATGGAATCACAGAATCCCTACACAGTGTATTATCAGCTCCTTCTGCTGTTGCCCCAGTCAATTTAAATAAATCCATCTTCACACTGGAATAAAACAATTGGCCTGTTGAGTTCTGTTCAGTTGTCAGCAACTAACCTCTCTGATATGATTTGAGATAAATGATCTGGGATCATAGTTAGATACATAATTTTATTCAAAATGTATGGGGTCAATCAAAGTATTCGCAGTCCATGGGAATTTCTGAGTAAAATCTCCACTTTATGCCTGTCCTTGTTGATCGCTCTTCATCCTATGTTTTGACTATCTATAGCCTCCCTCTTTAAGTCTCCTTGCTCTCCCATTCACTCTATCACATCCCCTCTCTCTCTCTCCTCCCTCAGTTTGTCTCCCTTCACTCTCCATCTCTCTTCATCTATTTATCTGGGTGGCACGGTGGCTCAGTGGTTAGCACTGCAGCTTCACAGCGCCGGGGACCCGGATTTGATTCCCGCCTCAGGTTACTGTGTGCATGGAGTTCGCACATTCTCCCTGTGTCTGCGAGGTTTTCCTCCGGGTGCTCCCACAATACAAAGATGTGCAGGTCAGGTGAATTGGCCATGCTTAATTGCCCATACTGTTAGGTGCATTAGTAAGGGATAAATATAGGGTAGGGGTTGTGGTTCTGTTCGCCGAGCTGGAAGTTTTTGTTGCAAACGTTTCGTCCCCTGGCTAGGCGACATCATCAGTGCTTGGGAGCCTCCTGTGAAGCGCTTCTTTGATGTTTCCTCCGGTGTTTATAGTGGTCTGTCCCTGCCGCTTCCGGTTGAAGACAGGAAGGCAGCTAACAATCCGCATACATGAACATCAACTAGCCACGAAACACCACGACCAGCTATCCTTAGTAGCCACACACGCAGACAACAAGCAACATGAATTCGACAAGGACAACACTACTATCATAGGGCAAGCCAAACAGAGAACAGCCAGGGAATTCCTAGAGGCATAGCATTCATCCACAAACTCCATCAACAAACACATCGACCTGGACCCAATATACCAACCACTACAGCGGACAGCTGAAACTGACAACCGGAAGCGGCAGGGACAGACCACTATAAACACCGGAGGAAACAACAAAGAAGCGCTTCGCAGGAGGCTCCCAAGCACTGATGATGTCGCCTAGCCAAGGGACGAAA
>NW_025207073.1:0-1163 GCF_004010195.1 Chiloscyllium plagiosum | reverse complement strand
GTTATCTGTCCGTTTTTTTGTAGATTCCTTAGTGTGTTATTTATCCTATTGGTGAGCTGTGGGGTGGGGTCAAACTCCCTCTGGACCCAATATACCAACCACCACAGTGGACAGCTGAAACTGACAACCGGAAGCGGCAGGGACAGACCACTATAAAAACCGGAGGAAACATCAAAGAAGCGCTTCGCAGGAGGCTCCCAAGCACTGATGATGTCGCCTAGCCAGGGGACGAAATGTTTGCAACAAAAACTTCCAGCTCGGCGAACAGAACCACGACAACGAGCACCCGAGCTACAAATCTTCGCACAAACTTTGAATAGGGTAGGGGAATGGGAATGGGTCTGGGTGGGTTATTCTTCAAAGGGTCGGTGTGGACTTGTTGGGTCGAAGGGCCTGTTTCCATACTGTAGGGAATCTAATTGAATCTCCCTCATGCTCACTCTTTCAAGCTATCTCCAAATTGTGAAATATTGGTCATAATCCATGACACCCTCAATACTCAAGAACTCTGTCATAAATATACTCAACCACCTGACCTCCACAGCCCAATGTGGCAAGACATTCCACGGATTCACCACATTCTAATGAAAGGAATTCCTCCCCTCATTTCACTTCTAAAGTCGGGTTCTAGTCTCGCAGACTAGCGCAACCATCTCTCCACATTTTCTCTTTCCAGACCTCTCTGTGTTCTGTCAGTTTTGATCCGATCAACCTCCTCCCCATCTTTCTGAACTCCATCAAGCACAGACCCAACGTTCTCAACCGTTCCTCACGTGACAAGCCTTTCATAAAGGATCATTCGTATTAGTTTCCTCAGGACCCCCTCCAATTCCAGCATATCATTCTTCAGATACGCTGCCAAACCTGCTCACATTATTCCAACTACAGGCTGATCAGAGGCTTACGCAGCCTCAGCAGTGTATCTGTTTTTGTATTCTAGTCCTCCTGAAATGAATGTCAACAATGAATTTGTGTTCCTGTCAATTGAACCTGAATGCTCACTTTAAGATAGGATGAAGACTCCAAAATCCCTTTATGCTTCACATTTCTGAAGCTATTTCCTCTTTTCTCATGTGGACTATACTCCTATTTTGCAAACCAAAGTGTATAACCTTGCACTTTCCCACATTGTGGTTAAAAACAATGACTGCAGATGCTGGAAA
>NW_025207072.1:5009-12470 GCF_004010195.1 Chiloscyllium plagiosum | reverse complement strand
ATCCTCACCTCATTCTACCCACCCCATTATGAGCAGACTCGCCTTCAGGTTTAAATGCGTCCCCTGGATATAGCATCTGGGTCGCTAACCGCCACCACTGTGGCTAATGAAACTTTTAATTTCACTTATCTTGCCACATGTGTGCCCGGATCCTGGTCGATGACATAGCTGACCTGAAGCCGAGATCCCCTCTGAGGTTCAAAACATGATTAATGAGGCTCCTGACCCATTGAGGAAGGCTGCGCCTTCAATAACTGGCTTGTCCATACCTGCCAAATTTAGAGATATCCTTACACGGGTATATTCTTCTTCTGCTCAAAGTTACATATTGCAATGCAATGGTGGCTTCTAAGGATTCTTGTCTCAGTCCCGGACATGGAAAATATGTATTGGATAGAGGAACCCAAAAACGAAGAGTGAGGTCAGGGAAACATCGCCAGAAAGGGTGGCCCCGCAATCAAGCTGTGCAGGCCACATAAAATGGGGTTAGACAGCATCGTGTTTTTGGGGCGATCACTCGATGCCTTCATGAGAAAGGAGAATGCCTTACTGATTCCATCCCCTATATTAAGGACCCATTCAACTTAACAACATAGAACATAAAACAGTATAGCACAAAACAGGCACTTCACCTTTGCTGTAGTGCTGGCATTCAGTTCTTCACAAAAAAAAAACAGATGAACCTACTTACCCTTTATTATACTAAATTCCATGTGCCTATCCAAGAGTAGCTTAACTGTACCTAGCCTATCTAATTCTACAACCACTGCTGGCAATACATTCCCAAGTCTCTGACTTTCCACTCTGTCTATGCCTCTCCTCATCTTTTACACCTCTGTCAATTCATCTTTCATCCTTCTTCGCTCCAATGAAAAAAGACGAAGCTCACTCAATCTTTATTGGTAAGACATGCCCTCCAGTCCAGGCAGTATCCTGGTAAATCTTGCTTGCAACCTCTCTAAAACTTCGACAACTTTCCTATTATGAGGCGAACAGAACTGGACACAATATTCCAGGTGTGGTCTAACTCGGACTCGAAAGAGTTTCTGCATAACCTTGTGAATCTTGAAGCCAATTCCCCCTGTTAATGAAAGCCAACACAGCATACGTCTTAGTAACAAGCCAATCAACTTGCGTGGCAACTCTGACAGATCTGTGGACAGGGAATACAAGATTCCTCTGTTCCTCCACGTTGCAAGGAATCCTGCCTGAAAACCTATAATATTTACATTCACTTTCAAGCTTCCAAAGTGAATGACTTCACATTCTTCCAGGTTGAACACCATCTGCCACTTGTCCGCCCCGTTCTGCATCTTGCCAATGTCTCATTGTGATCACAGTAGCCCTTCACTATGTCTACTACTCTGCCAAACTTCGTGTCATCAGCAAACGTACTCTCCAATCCTTTCACTTCCTCATTTGAATCATTTATAACAATCACAAAGAACAAAGGCCCCAGAACCAGTTTCTGCAGAACATTGGTCACTTAGTTCGAGGCTGAACACTTTCCATCTACCACCACCATCTGTCTTCTGTTGACTAGCCAATTCTCGATCCAGCCAATTACGTTGCGCTGCATCCATGCCTCATTACTTACTGAATGAGCAAACGTCGCGGAACTTCATATATACCACCAACACTACTCTAATTTCATCAACGTATTTTGTCACATCCTCAAACTTTTCAAGAAGGACTGTGAGGCATGACCTACTCCTGCTCATGATGCCTATCTCTAACCAATCTCCAAGTTATCGTAACTCTGTCTCTCGGAACTGTCTCCAATAATTTGAACACCACAGTCATAACATTTACTGGTCTATAATTATCAGCATTATCATTTTACCCTTTGTTGAACATGGGAATGGTGTTTGCAACCGACAAGCATTTGGCACTACGCCATTGGACAGCGTGGATTCGAAGATTTGTGCCAAAGGCCCAATCTCTTCCCTCACTTCCCTTAGAAACCTCGGGTATATCCCGTCCGGTGGAGGGGATTTGTCTATCCTCGATATTTTCAAAATTTGCTGCACATCTTTCTTCCTAAAATCAATATTTTATTTCATGCAAGACTATTTCAAGCTCTCCTCACAAAAGTGAATGTCCCACTAAGTAATGAATAGTGAAGCAAATTATTCACTAATGTCTAACACTACATCTTCCGACTCCACGTGAAAGCTCCCTTGCTGTTGGAATCATTCGTGGGAGTACCCCTGGGAACAAAACAAAAATTGTATTGAGCGCCAGCTCGCTCCGGTTTTCAAAATTATCCATCTAATCTGGCATAGTCAGAATTGCAGGGCTGTTTTTAAATCTCTCATTTATGTGGACTGACATAGTGGATTTAATCAGGTGTCTTAGGGTCTGAATGCCAGTTTCTCCAACATAACCAATCTTGTCAGGAAGGCACCAAAAGTATTGCCCACACCAATTGGATGGGTTGGCAGTGGATGGTTTAGTCAAAGGATAATAAAGATTTCATTCGCTGTGATCAGAAGGATCATTGGGCAAGAGATTGTTGAGTGCAGTTGGCTGCTCCCCCTGAAAAATGCAGGTGTGTGGCCTTGCATTATGAGTGCCAAGAGTACCTGTCAGCTATGTAATGACGGAACAATGGAATATGTCTTAACACTCCTCATAGTTTTATGTAAGATACCTTTACACCGAAACTCAAGATTTCCTTCACCTGTTTGCTCACCCTGGTGGGCAAGTCTTCTCCTCCTGGACCCAATATACCGGCCACTACAGCGGACAGCTGGAACTGATAACTGGAAGTGGCAGAGACAAACCAATATAAATGCCGGAGGAAACATCACAGAAGCGCTTCACAGGAGGCTCCCAAGCACTGAGGATGTCACCTAGACAGGCGACGAAACGTCTGCAACACAAATTCCCAGCTCGCCGAACAGAACCACAACATCTTCCACTCCTATTTGAACTGTTGGCATTCCCAAGAATTGGGCAAATTAGAAATAGTGTTGGAAATTGTCGACAATGATAGCACTGAAGGCCTGACCGAGAGCAATACTGAGCACGTCGAATTTCGAACAGTCGTCCCTGTAAACCGTTTGGCCTTCGGTTTTCTAATATCGCAGCGGGTGTGTGACATTTGTGCTGTTATTGTTGCCGAATGCTGTACCCGCTATCAGATAATTCAGAAAATCTATCCGAATTCGTGAATCACAGAAATTACGAAATTACGCTCTTGTTTTAATTCAGGATGGCTTTTGAACTCGCCTGGCTGGATAAAAGGGGAACTTCCACGCATTGGGAGCGTCACCTTTGCTATCATATTCCGGATACTTTACATCCTACCGAGAATTACAGGCTGTTGTTGTGCGCAGTTTGTTCCTCCCACATTTTTTGGTCCAAATCCAGTGATCATCTACTGGACCCGACACCATCACGTTTCCTACGATGAGAAAATATATATAAGTATGCTCCATTTTCCAGAAGGAAATGCGCTCCGTTTATTGGATGAATCGGTATTGTAAACTTAGATTTTGATCTGGAAGGTCAACAAGGAGGGTATTGTGAAAGCAGTAAGAAATTGACATACTGCTGCATTATCGGACACTTGGCCAAGATGCTAGGTAACCCGGCTCTCAGAATTGCAGATGTTATCGAAACGTAATTCTGGAGATAAAGACTGACGTTGTGTCATATTATTTGACGAATTATGGAGAGTGCATCTTACACTCCTAATCTCTCTGTCCTTGCGAAAAATCCAGTTTAAAGAGAGAAATAGCACTGTGCTTTTGGTTATGTTGAATTATTGCATTCTACATTACTTGAGTGCGGAATGTAATCTAAGTAAAACAAGCAACGTTTTATGCATCATTGTATAAACGTAGGCTGAGTGTTCAACTCGAGAAATTGTAGTAAGACAGTGAAGCCTGTGGCAGCCTTTCACGAAAAAAAGAGGTTCCTTGAAACAAGTCTCAAAATTTCAGACGATCTAATTTCCTCGACTCCCATAATAAGGAACTCTCGTTCCTGCCTCACTTCTTGACAGCACACCCAAACCAAACCATAATTCATAAACCAGTCCATAATATTCAGCCATTTTAACTGCTGATGCTGTCGTTGTCACTCTGCTCTTCCTCGTGAGTTCTCACTGCCTCTAGAAGTAAATATTTCAATGGCTCCGAAACCGTCGGCTCCCTTAAGAGTTACATAGATGAAATATTTTAATGTCTGTACTCATCTGTCAGCATTGCTTTGTTTGTTCCTTTCACATTCTATGTATGTTTAACCTGGTCCTTCGTTAGATTCAGATATGGTCTATTTCTATTTCTGCATGTACATTTAAGAGAGCTTCCTTCACTTCAACAGACGCTCAAGATACTCCTGTAATAACACCTTATGAGATCTACCTACCAGTTCTGATTGGATCAACGAACCACCATAGTCACTGGCCACTGTACTGTTTTAGTCGTTTTCTCAAATTAAATGAACAAGACTTCTGCTTCCTATCTATCAAATTCAGACAATGCTTGGATATATATATTAGGCAGATTCCTACCAGGCCTTTCACTACGATGGGTTTGCTCATCCACACTCTCTTCCTCACGATGTGTACACAAACCAAACCATAATTCATAAACCAGTCCATAATATTCAGCCATTTTAACTGCTGATGCTGTCGTTGTCACTCTGCTCTTCCTCGTGAGTTCTCACTGCTTCTAGAAGTAAATATTTCAATGGCTCCGAAACCGTCGGCTCCCTTAAGAGTTACATATATGAAATATTTTAATGTCTGTACTCATCTGTCAGCATTCCTTTGTTTGTTCCTTTCACATTCTATGTATGTTTAACCTGGTCCCTCGTTAGATTCAGATATGGTCTCTTTCTATTTCTGCATGTGCATTTAAGAGAGCTTCCTTCACTTCAACAGACTCTCAAGATACTCCTGTAATAACACCTTATGAGATCTACCTACCAGTTCTGATTGGATCGATGAACCACCATAGTCACTGGCCACTGTACTGTTTTAGTCGTTTTCTCAAATTAAATGAACAAGACTTCTGCTTCCTTTCTATCAAATTCAGACAATGCTTGGATATATATATTAGACCGATTCCTACCAGGCCTTTCACTACGATGGGTTTGCTCATCCACACTCTCTTCCTCACGATGTGATACCCTACAATCTTTTAAGCCAATTCCTTAATTTCAAGGTTTCTCTATTTCTCCCTTTCGTCTCTCTGTTTTTCATCCTTATCAAGTTTTACCTCTTTTTTCAGCTCAGTCTTTCGTCTCATTGTCTTTATGGTCGGCTTTTAACCGTAATTGAAATTGTATCATATCATTTTCGTCTTCATGCTGCCTCGTCTGCAATTGAATTCTTGCCGTTTCCAAAGATTTAGTTGATGTTACCAGAAAATTTAACAAACAAGCTATTTTTATTATCACTTATCTTTTTTCTCATAGACGAAACTGCGTCCACTGCATCCTTGTGCAGAGAATTCCATTGATTCACTACTCTCTGGGAAAACCAGTTCGTCCCCTTAACTGTCTTAAAATTTACTCCCCCTAAACTTGAGGCCATGTATCGAGTTCTAGTCTCACCCACCAGCGGAAACATTTTTCTTGCCTTATTTTTAACAATCCCTTCCATAACTTTATACGTTTCTGTAATGTCCCATCTATTCCATCTAAATTAGAGCGAGTACTGCCTAAGGCGGCTCAAACTTCCCTGATAGGGTGACCCTCTGATCTCTGGAATCATTCTGGTGAACCTCCTTTGAAAAGCCTCCAAGGCCAATATGTCCTTCCTCAAATAATGAGACCAGAACTGCAGAAAATATTGAGAGTGCGACCTCACCATCTCTGTGTGCAACTGTAGCAGAAACTCCCTGGAGCAACGAAGCCAATATTCTGTTTATCTTCCTGATTACCTGTTGTATCTGGTAATCAGCCTTTAGGGATTCATGTACAATCACCTCTAAGTCGCTGTGCACAGCAGTATGCTTCAATCGTTCACAATTCAAATAATGCGCTGGCTTACTATCATTACTTTCAAAGTGAACAACGTTCCTTTCACCAATATTGTACTCCACATGCTAAACCCTAGCTCACTCACTTAATCGAAATTTCTCTGCAGCCCCACCACATCCTCTGCACAGTTTGCTATTCCACTCAATTTAGTGTCATTAGCAAAGTTGGATACGTTTCACTCGATATCCACTTCCACATCATTGATATATACAATGAACAGTTTTGGCCTGACCACTAATTCCTGCGACACCCTGGTGAAGACCGATCTCCAATCAGTGAGACAAACATTTACTGCACCTCTCTGCTCTCTATTGATTGACAAATCTTCCATCCGTGCTTGTAAATTCCCCAGAACTCCAATCATTTGTATCTTATGAATGGGTATTTTATCAAACGCCGTGTGTATGCCAAGGCGATAACATCCAACTGGTCTCCCTCATCCACCGTCTTTGTTACATCCTTAACGAACTTCCAGTAGACTTGTCAAGAAGGACCTTCCCTTCTTGTATTGATGCTACGTTCTGCCTAATGGACCCTTTTTTCCAGATGTCTCACTATTTCCTCTTAAAAAGTGCACTTCAACAATTTGCCAACTACAAATAGGTAGGAGGTTTCGCTCAGATGGTTAGAGAGTGCTGTAGTAACGCCAAGGTCGTAGTTTCACTCCTTCTACTGACCAGGTGTGTCGTTGGGATTTGCAAGTCATGGGTTCACACTTGCAGGGTATGTGTTTGAGGAAGCACGGTCACGCAGTCGTTAGCAATGCTGCCACACAAAACCAGGGACCCGGATTCGATTCCATACTCGGACTATCTGCGTGCAGTTTGCACATTCTCACCGTGTCTACGTGGGCTTCATCTAGATTCCCTGGTTTTCTTCCAGACTTCCAAAAGGCGCAGGTTAGGTGAATTAGCCAAGCTGAATTGTCCATCGTGTTCAAGGATGTGTAGATTAGATGCATTAGTCAGGGGTAAATATCAGGCAATAGGGTAAGGCAATGGAGCTGGGTGGGTTTCTCTTCAGAGGGTCCGAGGACATGTTGGCCCTAAGGGTCTGTTAACACACTGTCGAGATTCTAAGTTCCAAAATGCTAATCTAACTGCCTTTAATTTACCTGCCTTTTACCTACTCACCTTTTTAAAACAGCAACATGCCATTCGCTGTCTTCCAGTCCACTGCGAGCAACCAGTGAATCCGGCAAATTAACATTAACGCTTCAATTACATTTCCGACATTCCTTTCAGCAACCTGGATGGATTCTAGGGGACTTAACGATCGTTCGACCCTCACGTTTGCTGAACTTTACTCCGATAGTGAGAACATTTGAATTGATAACCTGATCTCCCATCATACTTAACACCATTCTTTGGCTTGTGAGACATATTCTCCACTGTGAAGACTGACGGAAAATAGTTATTCAAGGCCTTACCCATTTCATCGTTGCCCAACGTTAATTCCCATTTC
>NW_025207072.1:0-4596 GCF_004010195.1 Chiloscyllium plagiosum | reverse complement strand
ATTCACTACTCTCTGGGAAAACCAGTTCGTCCCCTTCACTATCTTAAATTTTACTCCCCCTAAACTTGAGGCCATGTATCGAGTTGTAGTCTCAGCCACCAGCGGAAACAATTTTCTTGCCTTATTCTTAACAATCCCTTCCATAACTTTATATGTTTCTGTAATGTCCCATCTATTCCATCTAAATTAGAGCGAGTACTGCCTAAGGCGTCTCAAACTTCCCTGATAGGGCGAACCTCTGATTTCTGGAATCAGTCTGGTGAACCTCCTTTGAAAAGCCTCCAAGGCCAATATGTCCTTCCTCAAAAAATGAGACCAGAACTGCAGAAAATATTGAGAGTGCGACCTCACCATCTCTGTGTGCAACTGTAGCAGAAACTCCCTCGAGCAACGAAGCCAATATTCCGTTTATCTTCCTGATTACCTGTTGTATCTGCGAATCAGCTTTTAGGGATTCATGTACAATCACCTCTAAGTCGCTGTGCACAGCAGTATGCTTCAATCGTTAACAATTTAAATAATCTGCCGGCTTAATATCATTACTTTCAAAGTGAACAACGTTACTTTCACCAATATTGTACTCCACATGCTAAACCCCAGCTCACTCACTTAATCGAAATTTCTCTGCAGCCCCACCACATCCTCTGCACAGTTTGCTATTCCACTCAATTTAGTGTCATTAGCAAAGTTGGATACGTTTCACTCGATATCCACGTCCACATCATTGATGTATACAATGAACAGTTTTGGCCTGACCACTGATTCCTGCGACACCCTGGTGAAGACCGATCTCCAATCAGTGAAACAAACATTTACTGCACCTCTCTGCTCTCTATTGATTGACAAATCTTCCATCCATGCTTGTAAATTCCCCAGAACTCCATGCATTTGTATCTTATGAATGGGTATTTTATCAAACGCCGTGTGTATGGCCAAGGCGATAACATCCAACTAGTCTCCCTCATCCACCGTCTTTGTTACATCCTTAAAAAACTTCCAGTAGACTTGTCAAGAAGGACCTCCCCTTCTTGTATTGATGCTACGTTCTGCCGAATCGACCCTTTTTTCCAGATGTCTCACTATTTCCTCTTAAAAAGTGCACTCCAACATTTTCCCAACTACAAATAGGTAGGAGGTTTCGCTCAGATGGTTAGAGACTGCTGGAGTAACGCCAAGGTCGTAGTTTCACTCCCTCTACTGACCAGGTGTGTCGTTGGGATTTGCAAGTCATGGGTTCACACTTGCAGGGTATGTGTTTGAGGAAGCACGGTCACGCAGTCGTTAGCAATGCTGCCGCACAAAACCAGGGACCCGGATTCGATTCCATACTCAGACTATCTGCGTGCTGTTTGCACATTCTCACCGTGTCTACGTGGGCTTCATCTAGATTCCCTGGTTTTCTTCCAGAATTCCAAAAGGCGCAGGTTAGGTGAATTACCCAAGCTGAATTTTCCATCGTGTTCAAGGATGTGTAGATAAGATGCATTAGTCAGGGGTAAATATCAGGCAATAGGGTAAGGCAATGGAGCTGGGTGGGTTTCTCTTCAGAGGGTCCGAGGACATGTTGGCCCTAAGGGTCTGTTAACACACTGTCGAGATTCTAAGTTCCAAAATGCTAATCTAACTGCCTTTAATTTACCTGCCTTTTACCTACTCACCTTTTTAAAACAGCAACATGCCATTCGCTGTCTTCCAGTCCACTGCGAGCAACCAGTGAATCCGGCAAATTAACATTAACGCTTCAATTACATTTCCGACATTCCTTTCAGCAACCTGGATGGATTCTAGGGGACTTAACGATCGTTCGACCCTCACGTTTGCTGAACTTTACTCCGATAGTGAGAACATTTGAATTGATAACCTGATCTCCCATCATACTTAACACCATTCTTTGGCATGTGAGACATATTCTCCACTGTGAAGACTGACGGAAAATAGTTATTCAAGGCCTTACCCATTTCATCGTTGCCCAACGTTAATTCCCATTTCAGATCCTGCAATGGCCCGAACTCTACTTTAGCCAGCCTTTATGTTTTCATAATTATAAAAACGTTTCCTACCTGACTATTTGCTCTGTGTTGGTTCGCATTTATCGTCTATCTTTCCTTTCTTTATTGCTTGCTTCGTGCTTTTATTTTGTTGCTTTTTAATTTATTTTAACCAATCTTCCCGTTTCCTCCTACAGTACTATTGGCTACTTTGTAAGCCTGAGCTGTTAATTGGCTGCCTTCTTTTAAATCCATGTTTAGAACATAGATTATAGAGTAGTACCCTACAGTACAAGCCTTTCGGCCCTTGAAGAGGTGCCAATATTTTATCCTGCTCTAAGTTCAAACTAACCTACTGTGACGATGATGCACGTTTGACAAGGTTATGCTGTCATTGGCTTTGTTTTATTTCAGAGAGGTCGGAAAAGGCACAGACTCAGAAGCATCCAAGTTTGAAAGATGTTTGGACCAATTTTATTACCGCACAAAAATGGTTATCAAGATTAGAAAAGAAAACTTATACAATGAAAGATGGAAGTCCATTTCTCCCAGCTCAGCATTTTTCTCAGGTTTTACTTATTTTTGTCAATCTGGCTATTCACTCAAAGCAGTCGAGTGGGCAGATTTTGCAAGCTGATGGACCCAAATATGTCGGTTATTGCTGAATATTTCTTTGACATCTCTCCTGTAATACACTGCACTCCATGGCACCTTTTGTAACAAGGACTATTTATGGGGATTGTTGCAATTATTTTTGCCATCGTCATTAAGTTGAGGTGGTCTGTTGGGTTTTTGGATAGTTAATTATGTTTTTTTTTTCGTGTCTCATTCGGTAACGTTCTAAATATATATGGTTTTTTTTCAAACTAAGTGGTTCAATCATCTGTATTACTCCTGCAATATCTGTGTTACACCCACTGAAAACAATGAGCAAAGTTACGATCTGGGCTTATTTCTTGAAATGTTTCAATGTGGTCTGCTCTGTTCCATAACACTACATACCGTACATTTTACGAATATCCATACACCTGTGCAGAATTGTTCCAATGTCCCGAATG
This sequence comes from Chiloscyllium plagiosum, assembly GCF_004010195.1. NCBI lineage: Eukaryota > Metazoa > Chordata > Chondrichthyes > Orectolobiformes > Hemiscylliidae > Chiloscyllium > Chiloscyllium plagiosum. Next base: position 1,550 of record NW_025207072.1, on the reverse strand, counting down.
TACCTGTCTCTCCTGCCCCTGATGGCAGTGCATTTTCAGCATCCACTGCACTCTGTGTAAAGAACCAATATCTGATGTCTGTCCTTTCCATTTTTCCAATCAACTTAAAATTATGCCAACTTGTGATTGCCATTTTCGAACTGGGAAAATGAATATCTCTGACTATTCACTCGATTTATGAAGGTCATCATCTTGTGCATCTCTCTCAATCGTTCCTCTTAATACATGGCCTCCATTCCAGGGAGCATTCAGGTAAATCTCCTCTGCACTCTATCTTAAGTTTCCACATCCTTCCTATGATGAGGAGACCATAACTGAACACCATTTTGCAAGTCTCGACTAACCAGAGTTTTATAGAGCTACAGCATAGTATTGCGGCTCTTAAACTTAATCCCTCGGCTAAAGAAACCAACGCACCATATGCCTTGTTAACAACCCTATCAATTTGGATGGAAACGTTGCGGGACCAATAGATGTGGACCCCAACATTCATTTTCTCCTCCACACAGCCAAGAATCTAAGATTCAACCCTGTAAGCTACATTCCAGTTCGACCTTTCAACGTGAACTACTTCACATGTTTCCAAGTTAAACACCATCTTCCACTCAACAACATCTGCATTCTGTCAATGTCCTGTTGCAATCTACAACAGCACTCCACATTCGCCACAACGCCAACAAAATTTATGTCATCCTCAAAATTACTGATGCACCCTTCCATTTACTCATTCAAGACATTTATACCAATCACAAAAAAACAGAAGTCCCAGAACCGATCACTTTGAAACACCAAAGATCACCGAGCACACGGCTGAATACTCAACATCCATAGAACATTACCACAGGCTGTCTTCTATGTCCCAGTCAATTTTGCACCCCGACAGCTATATTTCCCTGTATCCCTTGCCTCCAAACATTCTCAATGAGCCTACCATGAGGAACCTCATCAACTGTATGGCTGAATTGCAGATGCATCACAGACACTGCTCGACATTTGTCATTGCGTTTAACTGCATACTCAAAGGATAAACTTGCAAGGAATGACGTGCCCATCATAAGAGCATGAAAACTATGTCGAATCAAGCTAAGTTTTCCCAAATACTCATAAACCCTGACACTCAGAATCCTCTCCTACAATTTTGCCAGCAGATATGAAAGGCAAGCTGGCCTGCAATACACAATGTCATCCATAATCATTTTCTTGAATAAGAGAATATCACTTCCGCCCTCCAAAGTTCTGATAATGCCCCAGTGAATTGTGAGGACAAAAAGACCTTCGCCAAGTGTGCAACACGGTCTTCCATAACATTCCGTAGAAAACTTTTATATATGCCATCTGGCCCAGGTAACGTATCTGTGCTCAACAATCCAAGGCTGACCCATCCTCTCCTTGCTGTCCTTATTTCTAACAGGAGTACACTTTCCTTCAACGCTGTGAAAAGATCTTATTGTATTTCCTCAACTGTTACTCAAATCTACTACAACATAACTTGTGTCCCTCGTGCAATTTGACCAGCGCCTTCCTCATCCCATTATTGTATCCCTTGTTTA
>NW_025207071.1:6076-12470 GCF_004010195.1 Chiloscyllium plagiosum | reverse complement strand
AGCGCTGAGGGAGTGCTGCACTATCAGAGGGTCAGTGCTGAGGGAGTGAGCACTGTGGGAGGGTCAGTTCTGAGGGAGTGCCACACTGTCGGAGGATCAGTGCTGAGGGATTGCCGCACTGTCGGAGGGTCAGTTCTGAGGGAGTGCCGCACTGTCGGAGGGTCAGTGCTGAGGGACTGCTGCACTGTCGGAGGGTCAGTGCTGAGGGAGTGCCGCAGTGTTGGAGAGTCAGTTCTGAGGGAGTGCCACACTGTCAAAGGGTCAGTGGTGAGGGAGTGCCGCACTGTCAGAGGGTCAGTACTGAGGGAATGCCGCACTGTCGGAGGGTCAGTGCTGAGGGAGTGCTGCACTGACGGAGGGTCAGTGCTGAGGGAGTGCCGCGCTGTTGGAGGGTCAGTGCAGAAGAGTGCTGCACTTTCAGAGGGACACTACGGAGGGAGTGCTGCACTGTCGGAGGGTCAGTGCTGAGGGAGTGCCGCACTGTCAGAGGTCAGTGCAGAGGGAGTGCTGCACTGTTGGAGAGTCAGTCCTGAGGGAGTCCCGCTCTATCGGAGGGTCAGTACTGAGGGAGTGCTGCACTTTCAGAGGGACACTACGGAGGGAGTGCTGCACAGTCGAAGGGCAGTGCTTATGGTGTGCCACACTGTCAGAGAGTCAGTGCTGAGGGAGTGCCGCACTGTCAGAGGGTCAGTGCGGAGGGAGTGCCGCACTATCGGAGGGTCACTACTGAGGGCGTTCTGCACCATCGGAGGGTCTGTGCTGAGAGAGTGCCGCAGTGTTGGAGAGTCGGTGCTGAGGGAGTGCCGCACTGTCAGAGGGTCAGTACTGGGGGAGTGCCGCGCTGTCGGAGGGTCAATGCTGAGGGAGTGTCGCACTGTCGAATGTCAGTGCTGAGGGAGCGCCGCACTGTCGGAGGGTCAGTGCTGAGGGAGTGCTGCACTGTTGGAGAGTCAGTGCTGAGGGAGTGCCGCAGTGTTGGAGAGTCGGTGCTGAGGGAGTGCTGCACTGTCGGAGGGTCAGTGCTGAGGGAGTGCCGCACTGTCAGAGGGTCAGTGCTGAGGGAGTGCCGCACTGTCGGAGGGTCAGTACTGAGGGAGTGCTGCACTGTCAGAGGGACACTACTGAGGGAGTGCTGCACTGTCGGAGGGTCAGTGCAGAGGGAGTGTCGCACTGTCAGAGGGTCAGTACTGATGGAGCGCCGCACTGTCGGAAGGTCAGTAATGTGGGAGTGCTGCACAGTCGAAGGGCAGTGCTGAGGGTGTGCCACACTGTCAGAGGGTCAGTGCGGAGGGAGTGCCGCTCTATCGGAGGGTCACTACTGAGGGCGTTCTGCACTGTCGGAGGGTCAGTGCTGAGGGAGTGCTGCACTGTCGGAGGGTCTGTGCTGAGAGAGTGTGCACTGTCGGAGGGTCAGTGCAGAGGGAGTGCCGCACTGTCGGAGGGTCAGTGCTGAGGGAGTGTGCACTGTCGGAGGGTCAGTGCAGAGGGAGTGCCGCACTGTCGGAGGGTCAGTACTGATGGAGTGCCAAACTGTCGGATGGTCAGTGCTGAGGGAGTGCTGCACTGTCAGAGGGTCAGTGCTGAGGGAGTGCCACACTGTCGGAGAGTCAGTGCTGAGGGAGTGCCGCACTGTCGGAGGGTCAGTGCTGAGCGAGTGAGCACTGTCAGAGGGTCAGTGCTGAGGGAGTGCTGCACTGTTGGAGGGTCAGTGCTGAGGGAGTGCTGCACTGTCAGAGGGTCAGTACTGATGGAGTGCTGCACTGTCGGAAGGTCAGTGCTGAGGGATTGCCGCACCGTCGGAGAGTCAGTGCTGAGGGAGTGCCGCACTGTCGGAGAGTCAGTGCTGAGGGAGTGCCGCACTGTCGGAGGGTCAGTGCTGAGGGAGTGCCGCACTGTCGGAGGGTCAGTGCTGAGGGAGTGCTTCACTGTCAGAGAGTCAGTGCTGAGGGAGTGCCGCACTGTCAGACGGTCACTACTGAGGGAGTGGGCACTGTCGGAGGATCAGTGCTGACGAAGTGCCGCACAGTCGGAGGGTCCGTGCTGAGGGAATGCCGCACTGTCATTAGATTAGATTAGATTAGATTACTTACAGGGTGGAAACAGGCCCTTCGGCCCAACAAGTCCACACCGACCCGCCGAAGCGCAACCCACCCATACCCCTACATTTACCCCTTACCTAACACTACAGACAATTTAGCATGGCCAATTCACCTAACCTGCACATCTTTTGGACTGTGGGAGGAAACCGGAGCACCCGGAGAAAACCCACGCAGACACGGGGAGAGTGTGCAAACTCCACACAGTCAGTCGCCTGAGGCGACTGTCCGTATCTGTGTCATAGTGTCAGTGCTGAGGGAGTGCCACACTGTCAGAGGGTCAGTACTGGGGGTGTGCTGCACTGTCGGAGGGTCAGTGCTGGGGGAGTGCCGCACTGTCGGAGGGTCAGTGCTAGGGGAGAGGGTCAGTACTGGGGGAGTGCCGCACTGTCGGAGTGCTTGTAAGTGTGTGTATGAGTAGGAATGTTTTTGTCCGTATCTGTGTCTGTGAGTGTGGATATCAGAATCTGTGTGAGTGTGAGCCTGTATATCAGTGTCTGTATGAGTGTGACTCAGTGTGTGAGGACTGAATGTATCTGTCAGGTTATGGGTGAGTCTCGAGTTGGTCTCAGCTGTGAGTCAGGAAGATCACCCAAACATGTCTCTTGGGTAACAGTGCCAGAGGGGACTCTGCTCCCAGAGAAACTCAGACAGGCTAACATCCCCATCCACTGCTCCATATTCAGTCAGGAACATGCAAATATCACGCTGCAAATACAGAGGATATCAAAAACATTACCTGGATTTAAATACCGACAGATACAAATGTTTAGATTTCACTTTGGAACCGAGACCAATTTAAACACTGATGTAAGGGCAAGGTATAGAATCAGGAAAATCCACATCAGCCCTTCATCAACCATTGGAAACACTAGTGAAATATAAATGAGCAAGTTTAGTGTAACAGTCTAGGGAGCTGTTACAACTGTCACCTTCCCACAAGGGAACAAGAAATAACCTTTGACTTACTCTGCACTCTCCCCTGTCGATTACTGTAAGAACGATAATGAGCTTATAACTTAAACATAAGTTGCGTTTAAAAAGTATTTTGAAATCTTTAACCGCCCTCCCTCTCTCTCTCACTCAGCACATCCTCTCTCTTTTAGCAATACCTGGTTTGTAGTTGAAATGATGGATAACCTCTTGGGAATCTGCCAATATCTTGCAATCGATGGGTATAGCATTTGTAGTATCAAATATGAGCCAGCCCTGTTCTCAAAACATCCCTGTCTCAGCAGCAACGATCACAGACTGCACAATCCTGGGAGCCATGCACTGGAGAGCTATGGAAAATGTCACTAGCTGACTCACAGACACGACCCCCTGCCCAATGCCCAGATCCCTGGAGCTAACAGCTCACAGAGACGCACCTGGGATCTATCATGTTAAATCACTGTCTCCACAGAAACTGACAAAGGGACATGTTAATCCGAAGGTTTTTAATCAAATGAATTAAACTTAATTTTCATGTAATTGTCTCTCTCCACTGTCCTTTTCTCAAATAGACCTTTAAATGGGTCGCCTTATTGTAACGAAATTATTGCAGAAAGGAAAGACAGCATCTACATTTCTGTAGCACCATGTCCGTCCCAATGAAGATGAAAGCTAATGTGCATGAAATAAAGATCTCACAAACAGCAATGGGAGAAATGTTTCCTTTATTTGAACTTGTTTTTCTAATTACTTGACTTGAAGATGTTATGACACAGCTCAGGAGCAGGTGAGAATTGAGCCCAGAGCTGGGCACACTACCACTGCCCCACCACAGACCCATCCTGGGGCTCTGCTTCATCTTCATTTAAAATGAGCCCATATTTTTCTCATCAGCCAGTTCACAGAGTTCGGACACACCTCTGGAACACGTGGGACTTCAACCTGGGTCTCTTGGTCCAGGGGTAAGGACACTACCACTACCCCAGAAGAGCGGAGGGGCTGGAAATTAGAAACAAAAACAGAAATTGCTGGAAAATCTCAGCAGGTCTGGCAGAATCTGTGGAGAGAAATCAGAGTGAACGTTTCGGGTGCAGTGACTGATGGAAGCTAGGAAACAGTTTATACCCAGAAGGCAGGGTGGGGGGAGGGAGTAAAGGACAGGTGGACAGACAAAGGAGAGGATAAAGATCAGGCTGGGAGGGTGAACAGCTGTTAATGGAGACTGTTAGTGGCTGACAATGGCGGGTGTGTACTGTCAGACTGTGTGGTAGCAAGGCCTGGTGTGGGGGGGTTGGGGTAAGGACATGGAGAGCTCACACCCTAAAATTACTGAACTCGATATCGAGTCTGGGAGGGCTGCAGCAAGCGGAAAGCGATGCACTGAGCTTGGTTGAGACGGAGATGTTGGCCAGGGAACACAGTGGGGTGCTAAAGTGACAGGCTTAAGGAAGCTCAGGGTCTTTTTTTTGCAGTCTATATCTGTTACATCTGAAATTTCTCTCATGTCATCAACAGCACCGGATTAGCAATTGAGAATCACACAATTATCCTTCCTGAGCTGCGTTCTCACATTCCACCCTCCACAACCTTAATGCCATCAAATCAGCTCTCCATGTGTCTTAACACACATTCCCCTGTCAACCTGTACTCACCAAATTCCACCTTCACTCCTGCTCCCACAAAGTCCTGAGCCTACAATTCTCCTCCCTGTATCTCCAAGTCTCTCCATCACTCTGTACACTGCTCTGAATGAGGTGTAAGGATAGCACAGTGACAGAGGCAGTTCCTGCATGTTGACCCAGCAGCATCTTACGACAGTGGTTCTTTTTAGTTTGATGTTATGTGTTTTGATTTTGGAATAGCTCATGGTTGAACATTAACAACAGCAGAATGCTGCATTAAAACAGACACAAGAGGGAATCATGGGGTCAGACTAAGATTCCTGCTGGGATCTGGGACAGGATCCAGGCCAGACAGATGGGCAAAGGTCTCTCCTGACTTGTAAAAGAAGTGTCTGTGCCTCAGTGGTCTCAATGTCTGCATTCTCGGGCTCAGTTCCAATGTGGCAGACTTATCCCATGCAGGTTAATTGCTCATTAGCATTATTTATTTTTTTAAAAAAGAAAGCAACACTGTATATTGCTAAGTCTTTGTTCTTCAATGTATCATCACCATAAGGTTCCAATTAATTATCTGGAGACTAGCCCAGGAATTGGATGTGGTGGTTTATAACAACTATAGGGTCGTTAAATTTATCCTGGCGCTGTCTCTGCAGATTTACTCTAATGACAAATGATTCACAGAACGTGGCAATGAACCACTCGGAGTGACTATGCACCATCCTGGTCTTCAGATTCCCATAAAGACTGAGAGGCACTAGAACTACAAGAACGATTCACAGGCTGGGAATTCTGCATGAATTCTCCACCATCTACAAGGCACAACTCAGGAGTGTGATGGAATACTCCCCACTCGCCTGGATGGGGGCAGCCCCATCGATACTCAAAAAGCTCGAACACCATCCAGGACAAAGCAGCCCCCACTTGATTGGCCCCACACCTACATACATCCCATCCCTCCCCACCATCACTCAGTGACAGCAGTGTGTACCATCTACAAGATACACTGCAGAAACTCACCAAAGACCCTCAGACAGCACCTTCCAAACCCACGGCCACTCCCATCTAGAAGGACAAGGACAGCAGATACATGGAAACACCGTTCCCTGCAAGTTCCCCTCTGAGCCCCTCACCATCCTGACTTGGAAATATATCGCCGTTCCTTCACCCTCACTGGGTCAAACTCCTGGAGTTCCTTCTCTGAACACATTCCGAGTCTACCTACAGCACAAGGGCTGCACTGACATATCATAAATATATTATAGTCCTACAGGTTTATTTGGAAGCACTAGCTTTTGGAGCACTGCTCCTTCATCAGGTGGTGCTGAAAGCTAATGTGCTTCCAATTAAACCTGTTGGACTATAACCTGGTCTGCAGCTGAACCTGAGGGGCACCAGTATCCTTGGTGGGAGGTTTGCTAGTGCTCTTGGGGGGGGTTTAAACTAACTCTGCAGGGGCATGCCAGACTGCAGCTTTAGGGTGCAGGACCTGGAGTGTAGGGAGGTTAGGAACATGGCATCAATTTCAAAGGAGGGTGCCTATAAACAGGAAAGTGGCTTGAAGTGTGTATACTTTAATGCAAGAAGTATACGAAATAAGGTAGGTGAACTTGCAGCGTGGGTTGGTACCTGGGACTTCGATGTTGTGGCTATTACGGAGACATGGGTAGAACAGGGACAGGATTGGCTGTTGCAGATCCCAGGGTTTAAATGTTTTAGTAGGGTCAGAGATGGGGGTAAAAGAGG
>NW_025207071.1:0-3212 GCF_004010195.1 Chiloscyllium plagiosum | reverse complement strand
TCTATGTTCTATGCTCTATGTTCTATGTTCTATGTTCTATGCTCTATGTTCTATGTTCTATGTTCTATGCTCTATGTTCTATGTTCTATGTTCTATGCTCTATGTTCTATGTTCTATGTTCTATGCTTTATGTTCTATGTTCTTTGTTCTATGTTCTATGCTCTATGCTCTATGTTCTATGTTCTATGTTCTATGCTCTATGCTCTATGTTCTATGCTCTATGTTCTATGTTCTATGCTCTATGTTCTATGTTCTATGTTCTATGGTGTTGTGTAATTTTTAACTTTGCCCACCCCAGTCCAACACCGGCTTCTCCACATCAGAAGTAAGTTGCTCATAAATCAAAGTGGCAATTTATCACAAACATTTTTACTGAGATGTGGAAATCTTTGTTTCAGGTTACTGCCGTTTAAAAGGAAGTTAGATTTAACGCGGGGGAGATCAAAGTCAGCTTAGAACTGGCTGACATAAGGTAGCAGGTGGCTGTGCAGCATGACAGTATGGACCAACCGGGCTGAATGGCCTGATTTTCTGTTGGTATTCCAGGTACTGACGACTTCTGTACAATATAATCATTTGCAGTTTCCAAAAATAAAATTCAGGCAAACCAAGAGGTGGTGGCAGTTAAAATGGGGATGAGTTGAAGGGAAGGGGAAGTTGAGGTGGGGATTTATTGGAAAGATATGAAGGTAATCAAAGCAGCAATAACCCTGTTGGTCCTGCCTTATGGTTGACTATCAGGAGGGTTTGGATCAGCCAATCGAAAACCAAAGGCTGGTATAATCCACAGGATCGCAGGCCTCAGTGTACAGGCATAAGCCATGGAGTGTTAGCTTTTCTGATGCAGAGTATGAGATGCATAGATATCATTTAGGGGCTGGATTCTGAACAAATGGTGTGTTGGTTTTGTTTTATTTATGGAGGAGAGGATTTAATCATTGTCAGCATTTCTACAGACTAATGCCATTTACCAGTTCGCTGGTGACCCCACCATAGTCGGTCAAATCTCAGATGGCGACGAAACAGACTACAGACGGGAGGTGGAAGACCTGGAAAAATGGTGCACCGAGAACAACCTAGCTCTCAATGCCGGCAAAACCAAGGAACTCATTACTGACTTTCAGCTAAATGTTACTCATGTCCCCCTCCACATTAACAGCACAGAGGTGGAACAAGTGGACAGTGTCAAGCTCCTGGGAGTGGTCATCCACAATAAGCTTTCTTGGACTCTTTATGTGGATGTACTGGTTACAAAGGCCCAACAATGTCTCTTCTTCCTCAGACAGCTGAGGAAGTTTGGCATGATGGCGAATACTCTTGCCAACTTTTACAGGTGTGCCATCGAGAACATTCTATCTGGATGTATCACTACCTGGTATGGCAACTGTACCATTCAAGATCGGAGACGGTTACAGAGAGTGGTGAACTCGGCCTGGACAATCACAAAGGCCAACCTCCCATCTACCAGGCCTGCTGTCAAGGAAAGGCAGCCAACATTCTCACATCCATCCCACCCTGGCAATGTTTTTCGACAACCTCTACCATCGGGGAGAAGGTACAGAAGCTGAATACACGCACCAGCCGGTTTCGAAACAGTTTCTACCCGACTGTTGGCAGAATTCTGAATGGACTCACAAACTCTTAACATTTGCCTGTACCTGTGTTTTGGTTTTTCTGCTGTTTACCTATTATTTACTATCTATGCTACTTAACTCTGTGATCTGCCTGTATTGCTCACAAGACAAAGATTTTCACTGTGCCTTGGTACACGTGACAATAAATTCAATTCAATTCAGCCACAACTTTAAACCAGTGTGCGTCAGAAAGCAGGTGGCTCGGGCCTTCCTGAATCCTGAGGGTTGATTTGCATCATAGAACATCAAAAAGTACAGCACAGAACAGGCCCTTTGGCCCACGATGTTGTGCCGAGGTTAATCCTAATGTAAAATACAATAAGCTAGATTAGATTACATTACAGTGTGGAAACAGGCCCTTCGGCCCAACAAGTCCACACCGACCCGCCGAAGCGCAACCCACCCATACCCCTACATTTACCCCTTACCTAAGGCTACGGGTAATTTAGCACGGCCAATTCACCTGACCCTGCACATCTTTGGACTGTGGGAGGAAACCGAAGCACCCGGAGGAAACCCACGCAGACACGGGGAGAATGTGCAAACTCCACACAGTCAGTCCCCTGAGGCGGGAATTGAACCCGGGTCTCTGGCGCTGTGAGGCAGCAGTGCTAACCACTGTGCCACCGTGCCGCCCACAACCTAGGCACCCCTCAACTCACTGCTATCCATGTGCATGTCCAGCAGTCGCTTAAATGTCCCTAATGACTCAGCTTCCACCACCACCGCTGGCAACGCATTCCATGCATTCACAATTCTCTGTGTAAAGAACCTACCTCTGATGTCTCCTTTATACCTTCCTCCTAATATCTTAGAACTATGACTTCTTGTACCAGTCAATCCTGCCCTGGGGAAAATTCTCTATCCAAGCCTCTTATTATTTTGTACACCTCGATCAGGTCACCTCTCTTCCTCCTTCTCTCCAGAGAGAAAAGTTCAAGCTTAGTCAACCTTTCTTCATACGGCAAGCCCTCCAGTCCAGGCAGCATCCTGGTAAACGTTCTTTGCACCCTCTCCAAAGCCCTCTATCTTTCCTATAGTAGGGCGACCAGAACTGGACACAATATTCCAAGTGTGGCCTCACCAGGGTCTTGTAGAGCTGTAGCAAAACCTCACGGCTTTTAAACTCGATCCCCTGTTAATGAAAGCCAAAACACCATCTGCTTTCTTAACAACCCTATCCACTTGGGTGGCAATTTTGAGGGATCTATGTGCTTGAACACCCAGATCCCTCTGTTCCTCCACACTACCAAGAATCCTGTCCTTAATCCTATTCAGCATTTGAGTTTGACCTTCTAAAATGCATCACTTCGCATTTATCCAGGTTGAACTCCATCTGCCATTTCTCAGCCCAGCTCTACATCCTGTCTATGTCACACTGCAGCCTGCAGCAACCCTCTATACCATCAAACAGCACCTCCAACCTTTGTGTCATCTGCAAATTTACTAACCCACCCCACAAGCTCCTCATCCAAGTCATTTATAAAAACTACAAAGGGCAGAGGCCCAAGAACAGAGCCCTGCAGGACCCCACTCAACACTGACTCCAGGCAGAATACTTTCCATCTACAACCATTC
>NW_025207070.1:6571-12470 GCF_004010195.1 Chiloscyllium plagiosum | reverse complement strand
ACCCACAGTCACTGACAGCAATTTCCTCCAGTCTGATATAATCTAGCCCCACAGTCACTGACACCAATCGCCCCCTTTCCGATATAAACCAGACCCACAGTCAATGACACAAGTCTCTCTCTGTCTGATATACACCAGCTCCACAGTCACTGATGACAATCTCCTCCTGTCTGTCATAAACCAGCCCCTTTTTCACTGACGCCAATCTCCCCCTGTCTGATATAAACCAGCCTCTTAGTCCCTGACACCAATATCTGCCTGTCTGATATAATCCAGCTCCACAGTCACTGACACCAATCTCCCGCTGTCTGATATAAACCAGCCCACAGTCACTGACGCCAATCTCCCCTTGTCTGATATAAACCATACCCACAGTCCGTGACACCAATTTCCTAAAGTCTGATATAATCCAGCTCCACAGTCACTGACACTAATCTCCCCCTGTCTGATATAAACCAGACCCAAAATCACTGACACCAATTTCCTAAAGTCTGATATAATCCAGCCCCACAGTCACTGACACTAATCTCCCCATGTCTGATATAAACCAGACCCATAGTCACTGACACCAATCTCCCCCTGTCTGATATAAACCAGCCCCACAGTCACTGATACCAATCTCCCCATTTCTGATATAAACCAGACCCACAGTCACTGACACCAATCTCCCCCTGTCTGACATAAACCAGCCCCACAGTCACTGACACCAATTTCTGCATGTCTGATATACACCAGCCCCATAGTCCCTGACACCAACCTCTGCCTGTCTGATATAAACCAGCCCCACAGACACTGACACCAATCTCTCCTTGTCTGATATAAACCAGCCCACAGTCACTGACACCAATCTCCCCCTGTCTGATATAAACCAGACTCACAGTCACTGACACCAATCTCTCCCTGTCCTATATAAACCATACCCACAGTCACTGACACCAATTTCCTCCCGTCTGATATAATCCAGCCCCACTGTCACTGACACCAATCTCCCCCTGTCTGATATAAACCAGCTCCACAGTCACTGACACCAATCTACTCCTGTCTGATATAAAACAGCCCCACCGACACTGACAATATTTTTCCCTTTCTGATATAAACCAGCCCCTCATTCACTGACACCAATCTCCCCCTGTCTGATATAAACCAGCCCCACAGTCACTGACACCAATCTCTTCAGCTCTGACATAAACTTTGATTCCCATTTTTCCTGGTAGGAAAGTAGGGCCATGTGTTCAATGTTCAAGTCAGTAAGAATTGTCAGCAAGGATTCATCAACACTTTCTTTTTGGAGGTTTTAATGCCGGGGAACTTTTCAGATATCAAATTCCAGTTCTTTTACTAGGGAGCAAGTTCCATTTGAAGCAGAAATTCAATATTAGTTGCACACTAATTGTCTGTGATATTTTTCTGAATTTGACAGAATGATCATAGAGAGCTGGTTTTAAAGGGTCACTATACCCTGAAGAAAGCTGTCAGCTACAATGACAAGAATCTTTAACTCTTCTCTAGTGATAAGGAAGTAACTTCAGCAGAAACAAACCCGAACTGTAAGAATGTACTTTATTCAATGCTGGATGTCATGAGCAACAGGAGTAATGGAATATTCCAACCCCTGCAGTCACATGTCGACTTGTTGATGTGTGAGCTGACTAAATCCACTTGCACTGGTTGAACAGGTCACTCACAGGTGTGAATCTGTTGATGTGTCAGAAGGCTGGATGAAGTTGTGAATCCTTTCTCTCACACAGGGCAGGCGAATGACCTTGACACAAGGTGAACTCATTGATGGGTCAGAAGGTTAGATGTATTAGAGAACCCTTTCTCCCACACGACAGATGACTATTTTTTCCGCAGTTTGAACATGCTGATGGATCAGTAGCCGTGACAGTTGAGAAACTCCCTCTCTCAAATGGAGCAGGGGAATGAATAGCTTCTCCCCAGTATGAACCTGATGTACCAGTCACTCTGAGTGAATCCTTTCTCACAGAGACAACAGGTGAATGGTCTCTCACTTGTGTGAAATAGCTGGTGTGTCACCAGAGTAATTGACTGAGTGAATCCTTTCCCACACTGAATGCAGGAGAATGGCTTCTCTCCAGTGTGTCTGTGCGAATTAATTTCCAACAGGAGTGAGTATTTGAATGCCTTTCCACAATACCCATGTTTACATCGTTTCCCTGTGGTACTGGTGTTGTTACTTGTCTCCAGGTTTGGTGATCAGTTCAAGCCTTGCCCACACACAAACACAGCCACAGGATGGTGGGAAATGGGAACTCACTGTCTTTAAGGGTGACAGAAGGAGAAACTCTCCAAATGTTGAAGATGCTGTTATGAAGTTGAATGTGTATACTGTACCTTTAAGGGAGAGTGAAGGATGTTTTGGCAGTGAGAGCAACTGTCGTGTGACTTGACTATGACTTGAAAATATGTAACATTTGGTTGTAAACTAGATACCTAGTAGTTTGACCACCATTTGAATTCAACCAATCAATTTAAATTATGCCCCAGTAAACTAAAACCCAATGGAATTTGAATTTTACCGTTTTGACAACTTAGAACCAGTGAGATGATCCGATATTTGGGGTATCAAAGGTCAGCATTTTGAGAGTTAGCTCGAGAGAGAGAGAGAGACTGCCATCCAAAACACTCTCGATCAAAGGTACATTTTTTACTCTTGCAGCAGGAGTCTAAAGCCGACCCAGGGAGATCTACAAACAGAAAGATCGACACCGGATTTGAAAATTAATATGTTGCACATTTTAATTGTTAGCTGGAGAGAGAGAGAGAGAGAGACTGCCATCCAAAACACTCTCGATCAAAGGTACATTTTTTACTCTTGCAGCAGGAGTCCAAAGCCGACCCAGGGAGATCTACAAACAGGAAGATCGACACCGGATTTGAAAATTAATATGTTGCACATTTTAATTGGGGATTATTGGATCAGTATATTGTTATAGTGTTGGACATAGAAAACATATCTTTAAGAGAAAAGTGGTTCAGAGTTGTAAATAGTTATTGTTTACATAGAACATAGAAAAGTACAGTACAGAACAGGCCCTTTGGCCCACGATGTAGTGCTAAGGATTAATCCTAATGTAAAATAACATAACTTAACCTATGCACCCCTCAATTCACTGCTATCCATGTGCATGTCCAGTAGTCGCTAAATTGCCTCTAATGACTCTGCTTCCACCACTGGCAACAGCATTCCATACGTTCACAACTCTCTGTGTAAAGAACCTACCTCTGACGACCCGTTTAACCTTTCTCCTAATAACTTAATACTATGACTCCTCGTGTCAGTCAATCCTGCCCTATGGAAAAGTCTCTGGCTATTGACTCTATCTATTAATCTCATTACCTTGTATACCTCGATCAGGTCTCCTCTCCTCCTCCTTCTCTCAGAGAGAAAAGTCTGAGCTTCGTCAATCCCTCTTCATAAGGCAAGCCCTCCAGTCCAGGCAGCCCTGATAAACATTCTTTGCAACCTCTCCAAAGCCTCTGTATCTTTCCTTAGTCGGGCACCCAGAACCGGACACAATATTCTAAGTGTGGTCTCACAGGGACTTGTAGAACTGTAGCAAAATCTCTAGGCTCTTAAACTTGATTCCCCTGTAAATGAAAGCCAAAACACCATATGCTTTCTAAATAACCCTATCCACTTGGGTGGCATATTTGCGGGAACTATGTACTTGAACACAAAGTTCCCTCTTTTCCTCCACACTGCCAAGAATATGGTCTTTAATCCTGTATTCAGCGTTCTAGTTCAACCTTTCAAATTGCATCATTTCGCATTTATCCAGGTTTAATTCCATCTGCCATTTTTCAACCCAGATCTGCAGCCTGTCTATGTTGTGCTGCAGCCTGCAATAGCCCTCGATACTATCAACAGCACCTCCAACCTATGTGCCATCTGCAAATTGACTAACCCACCCCTCAATCACCTCATTAAAAACTACAAAGAGCAGAGACCCAAGAACAGAGCCCTGTGGGACCCGACTCAAGACTGACCTCCAGGCAGAACTTGCCATCTATAACCACTCTCTGCCTTCTGTCAGCTAGGCAATTCTGAATCCAAATAGCCAAATCTCCCAAAACCCATACCTCCTGACTTTATGGATGAGCCTACCATGGGGAACCTTATCGAATGCCTTGCTGAAGTCCTTATACATCACATCCACTAGCTTGACCTTCATCGATCTGTCCTGTCACTTCCTCAAAGAACACAACAAGATTTATGAGGGATGACCTGCCCCTCACAAAGCCATGCTGACTGCCTTTAATCGCGCTATGCTTTTCCAAATAGTCATAAATTCTTTCCAAAACCTTGCAGACCACAGACGGAAGACTGGCTGGTCTGTAATTGCCAGGGATTCCCCTATTACCCTTCGTGAAAAGAAAGGTAATTGCATCCTAGCAATCCTCCTATATGACTCCCGGGGAGAGTGAGGACGCAAAGATCTTCACCAGCGGCTGAGCAACCTCCTTTCTTGCTTCCTCGAGTAGCCTAGGATAAATCAGGTCTGGTCATGGGGACTTATCAATCTTAATGTTTGCCAAAATTTCCAGGTCATCAACCTCATCAATCTTGATGTGTTCCGCCTGTATCCCAGCTCCTCAAAGTTCTTATTCACAACAAGGTCACTCTCCTTCGTGAAAACCAAAGCAAAAAAACTCATTTGGGGCTTTCCCTATCTGCTCAGACTCCAGGCACAAGTTCCCTATGCTATCCCTGATTGGCCCTCCCTTCACCCTGATCATTCTCTATTCCTCACGTATGTGTAAAATGCCTTTTATTCTCCCTAATCCTTCCTGTCAAGTCTTTTTCGTGCCCCCTCCTGGCTCTCCTCAGTCCATTACTGAGCTCCTTTCTAGCAAGCCTGTAATCCTCGAAAGCTGTGTTAGATCCTTGCCTCCTCCACCTTACGTCAGCTGACTGCTTCCTTTTGAGGAGAAGCTCTTCTGTTCTCGTTACCCCTTCTTACCCGTCTCAGAGGGACATATTTGTGCATCACTCGCAACAACTGCTCCACATGTCTGCTGTGCCCTTTCTATGGCACAATTGCTCCCAGTCTGTCCGGCCTAACTCCTGTCTGATCGTGTCATAATTTCTTTTGCCCCAGTTAAAATATTCACCTTTTTAGATTACCTACAGTGTGGAAACAGGCCCTTCAACCCAACAAGTCCACACCGACCCACCGAAGCACAACCCACCCGACCCATTCCCCTACATTTACCCCTTTATCTAACACTACGGGCAATTTATCATGGCCAATTCACCTGACCTGCACATTTTTTTGGACTGTGGGAGGAAACCCACGCAGACACGGGGAGAATGTGCAAACTCCACACAGTCAGTCGCCTGAGGCGGGAATTGAACCAGAGTCTCTGGCGCTGTGAGGCAGCAGTGCTAACCACTGTGCCACCGTTCCGCCCACAAGTTTAACTTACACTTTTAGGGTTAAAGAATAAAATTGATATTTTTAAAAAGAATAGTGGTATTTGGGAGCCCTCTGTCCCTTTAACAGATTATGAGGCAAGGTGAGTTTTTCTGCTTTTGGTTTAAATTGCAGAAGGGCTCAAGGTCCTTTCACTGCGCTGTCAATCTCTGTAACTCTACGCTGTCCAGGTCGTGTGTGCTGCAAATGGTGCAAAGCTTTTCCGAGGCTGTGCATCTGGTTGTAACGCTCCTGCTTCCAAGTTCAAACACCGAGAGCATTCAGTTCCTGATTAATTGTGTTGGATCAGATTTTGAATGTTTTTGGTTTGGTTTGAGTTGCCTTTCTCTGGCTCTCTCCTGATCCCCTGTAAAAGAAGTTTATAAAAGTGATCACTGTCAGGACAGGAGAGAAGTTCAAATCATTCCAGTGCTGGTCAATTATTTGTCCCTGTCCTGTCC
>NW_025207070.1:3738-5897 GCF_004010195.1 Chiloscyllium plagiosum | reverse complement strand
ATTATTCCTACGGGACACCCCCTCCCCGCCAATGATCTGGAGACTGAAAAAGGGGCCTTCAGTCAATTTGCGCATGCTCCAACAGGCTCAATCCAGCGCCTGCGCACTGGTGTCCTTTGGAGGGCGGGGGGGGGGAATGCGTAGACATCGCGCGCCCTCTTCAGGAATGTCCTAGAACTTCATCCTGCAGCCAGGTCTCAGGGGTGACCATTCAGTCAGATTGTGGTCTTTTCACTCACTTTCCTTCTCTTTAATTAGCTTCACAGAATATGTGAAGGGGACAATCTGTGGTCAGGAAACAGAACCACGTATCATATTAGAATTGGAAAGATTGATTGTTATTTTATGATTGGAATATTGTTCAATTTTGAACTTGGAAGGAGAAAGCACCAAGTGAGGAGAAACTGTGTACCTGTCCTGTGTGTGGATGAAATCATCTGAACTATCAAGACATAATCACAGTCACGCTGGGGAGAAAGGATGGAAATATGAGGACAGTGAAGGCGGATTCAAATCCCCACCTCAACTGGAAATTCATCAATGCACTCACACTGAGGAAGACCATTCATCTGCTCCAAGTGCGGGAGGGGATTCACTCAGTCTTCCCAACTGCAGACAGACCATAGAGTTCACCCAGATAAAAGAACTTTTAAAATGACAAAACTGTGGAAAATGCCATAGAAATTCTGGGCACCTGATGTGCCAGTGACGTATTCGAACAGAGCAGAGACCATTCAGGAGTTCTCACTGTGGCATTAAGTTCGGACAATCATTCCAACTCCCTACAAACCAGCGAGATCACACTGGGAAGAGGCTGAGAACCTGCTCTAACTGCGGCAAGGCGTTCATTCAGTCATCCAGCTGCAGATATATCGGCAAACCCAGACTGTTCCCCTGATCCGAATCAGAAGGCATTCTGTACCATCTCCTATGTGCAAAGACACTGGTGAGTTCACACACGCGTGAGACCATTTCGTTGCGCTGTGTTTAGGGAGGGATTTGCTCCCTCTTCTGCCCTACTGGGAGGCCAGTGAGTTCACACTGAGACTAGGCCTTTTAAATGTCCAGACTGTGGGAAGTGCTTTAAAGGTTCCAGGAAACTGATGTTCCACCAACATGTTCACAATGATGAGAAACCATTCTGGGGCTCTCACTGCAGGACCAGGTTCAGTCAATCGTCTGACATCAAACATCAGTGAGTTCACACCAGGGAGAGGCCATTCACCTGCTCTGTGTGTAAGAAGAGTTTGCTCACTCATTCCACCTGCTGAGACACCGACATGTTCATAAGGAACTGCAGCAATGAGATTGTGCTGTTAACCACATCCAGGCAAAAGCCATGTTCACTGAGTCTGTTTATGCTCAGGTTAATTAACCTGTGTGAGACAGGATTAATATTTTGGATAAAAGTCAAATAAATTAGTTTTCCATTAGATATATTGAGCCATTTTAGCATCTCTGACCCAAAATAGTTCATGTTTGAAGGGATCACCCCCACTGTGGCATTTCACCATTGGCCCTACTGAAGGTTGAAGGTTCATGGATTAAGAACTCCAGAAATGGACTGGAGGACAGTCAAGTTTCAGTATTTTAAGGAATAGCTGGTGAGAAATAAGAGAAAACCTGACTTAAGTCTGGGCTTTCCTTGTCAGTGTACATCTAGGGTGAATGATGCCTGATTTCCTGATCTGTCTGACATTCAACCAGTTTGGTACAAGATGGGCTCAGTTTCTTCGAGAATAGGTACAAATATTCCCCACAACTGAAGGCAATAATTGTAGCCATTAGAGAAGTGGAAAGGCCTTAAAAAAAAGATAGTGAATTATTGTTATAGAACTGAACAAAACCGAAATGTTGCTAAAAGAAAAACAAAATTGAACATTTCTGCCCTACACTGGTCAGGATTAGAAGACAAGTAAGCAAACTGAAACAGGGAAAACTAATTGATGAGTGATAAGGATTGACATGGAGGTGGAACAAAAGCTATCAGGATTTGGGTAATCCAAGATGGAGGATGGGACGAACAGGACTGGCAGCTTAATGTTCCAGGACACAAATGCTACAGGAAGGATAGAAAGGAGGCAAGACAGGAGGGGAGGGGTGAGGTTGGGTTTTTCATAAGGGATAGCATTACAGCTGTACTGAGGAAGATATTTCTG
>NW_025207070.1:0-923 GCF_004010195.1 Chiloscyllium plagiosum | reverse complement strand
ACACACACTCAGGCATAGTGTTTCTCTCTCTCTTATACACACATACATACGGTCTTTCTCTGTCTCTCTCTCTCACACACACAGGCATGGTCTTTTTCTCTCTCTCTTTCTCACTCACTCACTCACACACACACTCTCAGGCATAGTGTTTCTCTCTCTCTCTTATACACACACACATACGGTCTTTCTCTGTCTGTCTCTCTCTCACACACACACACAGAGGCATAGTGTTTCTCTCTCTCTTTCACTCACTCACTCACTCACTCACACACACACTCTCAGGCATAGTGTTTCTCTCTCTCTCTTATACACACAGACATACGGTCTTTCTCTGTCTGTCTCTCTCTCACACACACACACAGAGGCATAGTGTTTCTCTCTCTCTTACACACAGACACACACAGATATGGTTTTTCTCTCTCTCGATCTCTCTCTCTTTCTCACCCAATGAACTATTATCTTTTATTCATTTTATGGGTTGTGGGTGTTGCTGGCTGGCCAGCATTTTATGCCTCTCCCTAGTTGTCCTTGAGAAGGTGGAGGGGAGCTGCCGCCTTGAACTACTGTGGTCCACCTACTGTGGGTTAACCCCCAATGCCATTAGAGAGGGAATTCCAAGACTTTGACCCAGTGACAGTGATGAAACGGCATTATATTTTCAAGTCAGGATGGTGCATGACTTGGAGGGGAACTTGAAGGTAGTGCAGTTCCCACACGTCCGCTGCCCTTGTTCTTCTAGATGGAAGTGGTTGTGGATTTGGAAGGTGCTGTCTGAGGATCCTCGATGAATTTATACAGTGCATCATGTAGATAGTAGCAGCAGTGTGTACTGAGCATGTGTGGTGGAGGGAGTATACACTTGTGGATTTGGGCTGCTTTTCCTGGATGGAGTCAAACTTCTTGAGTGTTGATGGGACTGCACC
>NW_025207069.1:9408-12466 GCF_004010195.1 Chiloscyllium plagiosum | reverse complement strand
GGAGTGCAGCACTGTCAGAGGGTCAGTACTGAGTCAGTGCAGCACTGTCAGAGTGTTCAGTACTGAGGCAGTGCAGCACTGTCAGACAGTTCAATACTGAGGCAGTGCAGCACTGTCAGAGGGTCAGTACTGAGGCAGTGCAGCACTGTCAGAGGGTCAGTACTGAGGCAGTGCAGCATTGTCAGAGGGTTCAGTACTGAGGGAGTGCAGCACTGTCAGTGGGTCAGTACTGAGGCAGTGCAGCACTGTCAGAGGGTCAGTACTGAGGCAGTGCAGCACTGTCAAAGGGTCAGTACTGAGGCAGTGCAGCACTGTCAGAGGGTTCAGTACTGAGGGAGTGCAGCACTGTCAGACAGTTCAGTACTGAGGGACTATCTTTCAGATGGGATGTTCAGATGTCTGCCCCCTCAGGGGGCATTGAAAATCCAAACCTCTCAGATGCCATGGCACTATTAGGGCAGATCCCCATGGTGTCCTGGTAAATATTTATCTCCCAACCAACATCAGTAAGAATCTGATTCTCTGCTCATTATCAGACTGCATGCTGGGATCTTGCTGTATACAATCTGAGGTGGGGACAGGCGCTACACAAGTCCATGTCTTTCTTTGAGGTTGCAGTCTCCAGATCCTGACCCTCGCCCATTGTCAGAGCACTTTCACCTTCCAAGGGCCATGGGGTCATTAGGAGCAGTGACCCTGTCTGACCCTTGGACACTGAGACTCATTGCAGCCTCACACTTGACCTCAGCCCAGTACTGGGCAGCAAGGTTTGAAATGTAATCTAGAATCTTCCACACAGACAGCCAAAGTCACTCCTTCCTGAAGCACTTTGATCATAGTCTGCTCCAATGTTCTCGGATAAAGTTCTCCTGATCTGTGAGTGATAAGAGATTTGTTAATGAGATATTGAGATAAAAGTCTGGTGTCCTTTAGGGAAGAAAATCTGCCGTCCTTACCCGGTCTGATCTACACATGACTCCAGACCCACAGCAGTGAGGTTAGCTGTTAACCACCATCTGTAATGGCCGAGCAAGGTCCTCCATTCTAACAATCACTGGGAAGTCTCAGAAACAGAATGAAACCTGATGGGATACCTGGCATCGACCTTGGCACCAGAAACAACATCAAACACAGCCCTGTCGACCATGCTCCATCCTCCTTACTAACATCTGGGGGCTCGTGCAAAATTCAGGAGAGCTGTCTCACAGACTAGTCAAGCAACAGCCTGACACAGTCACACTCACAGGACCATACCTTACAGACAATGGCCCAGGCGCCACCATCACCATCCCTGGATATGTCCTGGGCATATCAGCAGGACAGAACCAGCAGAGGAGATGGTGCAGTCTTTATCATTTCAGGCACAGATTATAAGATCAGGGAGGATATGTTGGAGCTGAGCAGAACTGATTAGGCTACAGCTGGAGTACTGTGTGCAGTTCCAGTCCCCACACTATAGGAAGGATGTGATTACACTGGACGGGGTGCAGAGGAAGTTGCCTGGAATGGACCATCTCAAATGTGCAGAGAGGCTCAGGTTGTTTTCTTTGGAAAAGAGAAGATTGAGTGGGGCTCTGACAGAGATGTATAAGGTTATGTGGGGATGGAGATGGGGAATAGAAAGCAACTGCTCCCCTTAGTTGGAGGGTCAATAATAAGTTGGCTTCCATTCAATGTGAAAGACAGGAGCTTTAGAGAGGAGTTGAGGGAAATCTTTTTCCCCCAGAATGTGGGAGTCTGGAATGTACTGCCTGGGAGGGTAGTTGAGGTGGGGAACCTCACAACTGTTTTAAAAATACCTGGATGAGCACCTGAAATATCTGAACATTCAATGCTTTGGGCCCAGTTCTGGAAAGTGGATGGAGAGTAGATTTAGTTTTGCCTTGGTGGGAGAGACATGATCGGATGAGAGACCTCTTCTACACTGTATGATTCTCTGATTCTGTGAAACCTCTGGCTGATGACCACATACTGTCCTCCCTCGGGTGATGAGTCAGTCTCTCCTCCATGTTGAACAGCACTTGGAGGAAGCTCTGAGGGTGGTGAGGGCACAGACTGTACTCTGGGTGGGGGACTTCAATATCACCATTAAAAAGGAATTTTAATAAATGTTCATTCTTTTGTTGGGTTTACTAGGTAGATACAAAAGTTCAAAACGATGCTTATGCCAGTTAATGTCTGAAGAGCTGAAATCCCTTCAAATGGCAGGGATTAAAATTGTTTCTCTTGTCTTTCAGGCCGCGAGAACTCTCAGCCCAAGCTGACCCTGCTGCCCCCCTCCCCAGAGCAGGTCAATGCCAAGGGCACTGCCACCCTGGTGTGCCTTGCCAATCACTTCTATCCCGATGAGCTGGAGGTGCAGTGGAAGAAGGATGGTGCAGTCATTTCGGACGGGGTTCAGACCAGCAACTACCTGCGAGCTTCGGACAGCACCTACAGTGTCAGCAGCCTGCTGACCCTCTCTGGGTCTGACTGGGAGTCCAACGCTCGCTTCTCCTGTGCCCTCACCCACCTGACCCTCTCCTCTCCCCTCAGCAAGAGCATCAGGAAATCAGAATGTGTGTAGAGTGTTTGAGACAGTCCCCAGAGGAGACACAATTTTAAATAGAACAGGGCTGAGCTGGCAGGTCAAAGGTCATTGTCAGCACTGAATTTCAACTCTCCTCCTTCTCAGGAATGGCCTTGGGGACACTTCTGAGGTTCAGGGGTTAAGACAGGTTATGGGACACTATAGAGAGAGCTTCACTCTGTACCCAACCTAGTGCTGTCCCTGTCTTGGGAGTGTTTGAAGGAGACAGTGTGAAGATAGACTTATTCTTTTTCTTATTCTGTCCCTATCCAAGGAGTAAGTGAGGACTGCAGATGCTGGAGACCAGAGTTGAAAAATGTGGTGCTGGAAAAACACAGCAGGCCAGGCAGCATCCGAGGAGCAGGAGATTCGACTTTTCGGACATAAGCCCTTCTTCAGGAATGAGGCTGGTGTACCAAGCGGGCTGAGATAAAAGGTAGGGGAGAGGGAATTTGGGGGAGGGGCGCTGGGAATACAATAGGTGGAAGG
>NW_025207069.1:0-8527 GCF_004010195.1 Chiloscyllium plagiosum | reverse complement strand
CTGAGACGGTCCAGGTAAATTTGAGGTCGGGATGGAAGGTGTTAGTAAAGTGGATGAACTGTTCAACCTCCTCATGGGAGCACGAGGTAGCGCCAATACAATCATCGATGTAGCGGAGGAAAAGGTGGGGAGTGTTGCCAGTATAGCTGCGGAAGATTGACTGTTCCACATATCCGACGAAAAGGCAGGCATAGCTGGGGCCCATGCGGGTGCCCATGACTATGCCTTTGGTTTGCAGGAAATGGGAGGATTGGAAGGAGAAGTTGTTAAGAGTGAGAACCAGTTCAGTCAGTTGAAGGAGGGTAGTTGAAAAATGTGATGCTGGAAAAACACAGCAGGCCAGGCAGCATCCGAGGAGCAGAAAAATCGAACTTTCGGGTATAAGCCCTTCTTCAGGAATGAGGCTAGTGTGCCAAGCGGGCTGAGATCCTAGGAGTGTTTGATGAGGACACTGTGGAGATAGTTTCATTCTGTATCTGATTGTGTCCTGTCCCTGTACTTGGTGTCTTTGAGGGGAACAGTACGGAAAAAGTTTTACTCAGTATCTAACCCTATTCTGTCCCTGCCGAGGGAGACTGTTTTTGCGGACAGTGTTGACTTGTAAGACCAGGCATAATCTTTCAAAGATACTGAAGACTGCCAGCTGTACAAAAACAATGTGAACCTCAGAAGTCTCTGCTTCAGTAAAACAGACCTACTTCCTATGCAACCACCAGTTCCAATTTAAGGTTTTGTCACTGTTTAAAGGGACAGGATTCTCATGGTATTGAGAAAATCTCCACAAGTGTTTTCCTCAAGCTCCATTGTGACTGTGAATTTGAGCAGCTTCCTCTGTCTGGGCTGTTAATTGCAGTCTGTTTTCTGTCAATGTCAATCTGGAAAAGGGAATAAAGATGAAGAAGATTCAGTCTCTGTCTCTTGAGTGATTTGGAAATGGCCAGAGCTGAAGCCTCAGGGAAAGGGTGTGTGAAGTGTTCATGCCCACCCTCAACGCACAGAACACAAGGAGGAGAATAGAGTGGGCAATGGGGTCCTGGAAGCAGGGGGGCAATGTTACAGTTAGGGTCAGATGGGGCACTTTCATCAGTAATGCAGGGCGTCAAAGAAATCTATCCCAATAAATGGGGGAAGGAAGGTATGTTGGAGTTCAGAAAGATCAAAGAATGATGCCGAGAGTAAACTGAACTCAGAGTGTAAATGGTCCAACCTAGAGTGGGAAGGGTACCTTTCCCTCCATAACCCCCCATCCACCTTGATGATGTTCTGAAGGGGCAGTCCCCATCCAGAATACCTGTGTCCGATGGTGTACAGTGAATGGGGAAGAGCCTGTATCCATATGTGTGAGGGTGTGGAACAGAGAACATATCGAATAGATACCATTATATCTCACACTGATCCATTCACCAAAATCACTGGGACCAGCCCTCTCTGGAGAATGAACTAAAGGGGTTCATGGGGGGACTCTGTGATGGGAGGGCTATCAAAACCCTGGAGTGTAAGGGTGGGCTCCTTGGGCACTCAATGGCAGTGTCTCTGAACACAATGGAGTGAGCTCACTCAGGGAGTGTTCAGAGCTGATTGGCTCATCACTGTCAGACTGGCAATGGGTCTTTACACAGTTGGTCATTTCGAACATGTTCTGGTCCATATCGGGGCAGGGAGGGCGGAGGACCAGGACAAGTTCACCTTCACATTTAAAGACCAATAATATTGATAGAGCTGTCTGGCACAAGGGCTCCCCAGTAGTCCCTCCATCTTCCAGCAGAGCAGAGCTGTGAGAGTTCTGGTCAGTTCCCCCAAACAGTTTGGACAGTGTGTGTCTGACTTGCTGCTGTTTGTGGGAACTGAGGAGGACAACTTGTCCCTTCAGAATGACAGAATTCCCAGGAGTTGCTCAGAGGGATCCAGATGTTGATCCTTTCCCTGGAACAGCAGGTGAAAAGCTGCTGCATTGCTCGGGCTCCTTGATGCCACACACCATCAAAGAGGCCTTGATGTCAAGTGCTGTCACTCTGCCCTCACCTCACTCGCATGGTCAGGGAGAGCTCAGTCCACTGACTCACATTTATCTGAATGAATTCCACTTGTTACTGATCAGACCATCTGACCCTCCCAGCCCACCTATATCCTCATGTCGTCTTGTACTGCTTCGGGATACCCCCCATTCGGGAAGGTCAATAAATGGAAAGCACGAAAACTTTATAATTCAGATACTGAAGTCAATTATTGGTTTAATGGAGGAAAGGACATCTTTCATTTGTAAATGGGATCAACATTTCTTTATTGAGTTGAAGTGACTCAGGTTAAATATATCTGTAGTGAATTTATAAATCGACAACAACTCCCACACAGGGTGTTTGGACTGGAGGCTAAGTTGGCAATATTGGTGACATGTCAGGGAGGTGCAGAGATACCTGGAGACTTTGTTCCAGAAGGATGTTATAAGTCTCAGGACCCAGCAGTCCAATTTCATGCATGGGAAGGAGCAGGATCGTATGACCATGAGGAGGGCAGGTAAGGGTTTGGAGAATACTGTCGGACAGGAAAACCCCTCACTCTTGCTGTAGTTGTGGGTATGTTCACCGAGCTGGGAGGTTGATTTGCAGATGTTTTGATCCCTGTCAAGCTAAACAGAAGATTAGATTACTTACAGTGTGGAAACAGGCCCTTCGGCCCAACAAGTCCACACCGCCCTGCCGAAGCGCAACCCACCCATACCCCTACATTTACCCTTACCTAACACTACGGGCAATTTAGCATGGCCAATTCACCTGACCTGCACATCTTTGGACTGTGGGAGGAAACTGCTTTCTCTAGTTCCAAATTCTCAAATGGCTATTTGATCCTGATTTCCTCTTTTGCTTCAGACCTGTTGAAATTCTAAAATGCAATTCTGTCTTTTTTTGAACGGAGCACTCATTTTATCATCATTCATCAATAAATTCCAATAACTGCATCAAAACATTTTTCCTGAACTCTTTTCTGTACCTGGTATATGACTTGAGAATATGTCATTTTGCCTTTCAGTTTGTCTGCTCTGATGGTAAATCTGCATTTACTGCATTTCTTTGTTTAAGAACTTTTGAACATCAGAATACCCTCCCTCCACTGTCGAGATCCTGTTCTGGCCTTCATAGAACCATAGAATCAAGGAATTCCTACAGGGTGGAAACAGGCTACACAGCCCAGCAAGCTCGTACCGACTCTTTGAAGGCCATCCCACCCAGACCCACACCTCCCTTACCCTATCACCATAATCCTGCATTTTCCATGGCATTTTCCATTTGCTAGCCTGCACATCTCTTGGACATAATGGGTAATTTAGTACGGCCAATCCACCTAACCTACACATCTTCTCTCAGTTTTGCAACTGAAAAATCAGTTTTGATTTTTACACTTTGGACAATACAGTTGAAAATATGACTCTCGGCACACTTAATCACTCAGTGACCCATTTCAATGCCCCCAATGGCAGCAAAATTTCTCCCAATGAATATCAGGACAGAAGTAGTGAATTGGAATTCCCAGCCGCCATCAGACGATATCAACTAGACTGAGGAGCCAATTGACCCCTAAATTCCTGAATCTATCCTGATTTAATGGCAGCTCAGGGATTAATTCAGCTTGGCTTTCCCAAATCAAAGGACCTAGCTTCAGATGATGTCCTCATGTTCAACTGCCACCTCTCCCATGACCTACACCTGCCTTTAGTTCTATTTAGTCTGGGATTCCATAATAAGCCAAGGTCTCCAGTGAGAGCCCTGCCTCCAACAAGCATTGCTCTGCTCGCTTCCAACTGGGGACCTCCCCAGGAACCAAAAGGAGCTCCCCACCAGTTCTGTCACTGATGGGTGAGATCATTGTTGACCCAACTTAGAGTGGACTGAACCCAAACCTTTCTGACTCCATGGAAGGAGTTCTACCAACTTAGCCAAGGCTGATACTTTAAAAAGTCATAAAATCTGTCAATAATTGGCACTGCCTTTGTGTGAGGTCAGAGTTTTGAGGTTTAAACATGTTCTTATGGAATGTAATGAAGCGTTACCATGGAGAATGTTGCTGCTGGACAAGAACCGCCAACTTTGCCCAAAAGGTCACCCCAATAATTAATCCATCACCATCCAATCAAATGCTTTCTAGCATTACTTTCCCTTTATTATTCCTCTTTTTCAGGTTATTAAATCCCTTTTAAAATAGTGCACACATGGGAACACCGCCACCTGCAGGATTTTCCTCAAACAGTTCATCATCCTGAGTTAGAAATACATCCCTGTTCCTTCACTGTCACAAGGTTAAAATCGGGGAATTCTCTCCCTCAGGGCACACTGGGTCTACCTACAGCACATGGCTGCAGCGGGTTCAGGAAGGCAGCTCCTCACCACGTTCAAAGCAAATGAGGGACAGGCAGGAAATGCTGGCCAGCCAGCAGTGCCCATGTCCCACCAGAGAATAAAACATGGATAGGTTTTGTTTTAACAGCCTGTGGCAGAAAATTGCAAATTCTTACCACCTTCTGTGTAAAGAAATCTACATCCCGAAATAAAACCTTGTGACCTAGATCCTCTGTCCATGTCCCATTATGTATTGTCCCGCAAAGCAGCCCCTAACTGTGCACCATATTCTAGCCATGACCTAACCATTCTTCAGGACAGCTGCCATGGTCACTCTCCCTTCCATCTCCTCACTCTCAATATTCAATCCAAAACCACATTGACCTTTGTTTCTGATATTGTTCCCAAGTTAAAGGAGATATATCACTTGACATCCTTTCTTGTGCACTGCAGTGTTGTTTATAATATAAGTGGTCCTTCAACCTTTATCGTTCTCAGATGTGTTACAACCGAGAAAACCACTTCCAGCTCTCAGTGGAGAAATTCAGTTATTCCCGTTTCCCTGCTCGATCCCAATAGCTTCCCTTAATGTGTGACTGTGCTTTCGGTGTGTTCAGCAATATCTGATACTTGCCTGCCTAATGCTCTTACATCCACTGATGCCTGTTGAGTTCTCCCAGATAAATTGCTGCTCTTTGCAGTTTGGTGACCCGCTTTGATAGCCGTGTGTTCGGTCTTTGAGTGTAATTCATTTTGTGCCTGATCCCGGTGTCAATCCGAAGGACACTCCACCTTTCAGTCTGACAAACCAGGGTCACCCATGTCATGGCTCTATTTCTAGGCTAGGCTCCAGTCTTTCAAAGAGATGAATTCAAGCCTCACCAGTTTGATCATTTGAAGTGTATCTCGTTTATTTTGATTTCTCCTGGGATGGGCGGGCACAAAAGTGGCTGCTATTTGTTGCCCTTCCCTAATTGTCCTGGAGAGGGCAGTGGTGAGCCATGTAATATCTGGGAAGGAAGGCGCTGGGATCTGAACAACAGCAGATAGCCATTGCTTATCATAAATCTATTGGAGTGAGACAAGAATGTGGAATAATCAGGTCAGCCATGGGGAGCAGGCTGAAGAGGATGAATCTCCTTCATTTGTCCCTAATTCATTTCCACCGTTGAAAGATCAGCCCCTTGAAAGCTTGTGGTTTTCAATAAAGCAGCTGAAGTGGCTGCTGGTTTGTGTGGGCGCGAATGGAAGGGGACTTTACCCATAATCCTCAGCAGCCGTGCAAGTGCTCTCTCGCCACTAGAGGGCAGATGCTTCACTGTCCCTGATCAGTAAAACAAAAACTGGGGCCCTGCTTGGAGCTAACTGGCTCAATCTGTAGAGATACATAGAATGTACAGCTTTAGAAGCAGGGTACTTATCACACCACAATGAAAATGTCCCCTGTGATAGGGAAAGTACTTTGATGTGACTTTTGTTTGTCTTCACAGCGTGCTGTTTTGTTCATTCTGTTAAACACATCGACAATGTCAGTACTGAGTGGCACAAAGTATATTTCCTCCTCTAACCCCTTTCCAAAACATCCTCTCCATCTTGCTTTACTCTCTATTGACACTTCTACAATTACCCCTGCTCCCTCCGTCCCGGTCCCAGAGGGATTTATGGCTAGAGTTCATGACCCCGCACTGTGTGAAGGTTGGTGTGAAGTGAGGCCAGTGTGTTGGAGCTTGGGCTCCTGCCTCAGGCCCAGGTGTAGGGGCCTGTTCAACAATCTGCACATTGTCCTTTTTCTCTTTCTGACCGTACTGGAGTTTTCAAGCTGCAGTAACTTGCTGGCAACAAGGTGTCTTGCCTAAAATGATCCCAGCACTGGACAGATCTCTGCTGTTGATCTGTTTTCTCTCTCTCAGGAGCCTACTCTGTATTCAGTGCCTGTTATCATTAGTTTGTTGGAGTTCATATGTCAGCTGCTGCTTCTTTGCTATGATACTGAAAAAAAATCTTCAATGCCTCTTGAGATTTAAATACTCCTTCTTCATGCAAGTGGTTGGCAGACTTTTTAACATCATTTAACATTCTAATGATGTGAATGCACCAGTGTTATTTATGGCTGGGAGCATTTAACATCATGGTCCTAGTTTTTAATTGATCCTCACTCACAGTAATACAGTTTGCAATGTTTCTCTCCCCTTTCATGTTATTAAGAAGCTTGCAAACGTGTTATGATGAGGACAATGCAACTTCAACAGCATTTGACGGAGTGGGTGGCTGTTTGAATTTTCATCTCATTATCATCCAGCTTTCAAAGAAAATGCTGTGGTCTCTGAAATTAGATTTTATGCATATTGTGTTTGAATTTCATTTTTGGAATGCCAATTTGTCATAAAAATATCCTGTTCAGTTTTGTAGCTCAGTAGTTGTGTTTGTTCCCTGAGATACTGAGAGTTTACACAACACTCCATTTGCCTGTGACCCAGTTGTTGGCTGAAGCCTCTGGTTGTTCGGTGAGTCCAAGCCATTGCCTTGCTCTCTGCAGTTATACCATCAGCTTGGTTTCTCAGTGTGAGCCAGGAGACCACTGCGTGGTGACTTCCTGTTCCACTGTCGGGGTAAAGGCAAGTGGGAACTGTCGAGGTTAATCCCAACATGAACATCAGAACATTATATTCAGCTGGAACTACCTCCACTGAATCATTTCTTTGGCTGCCATTGAAGTAAAAGCAAATCCCGCCCTTTGCCAGCACAAAGAGAAAGTGCCCGTCAGATTCCCTCATGTGTGATGGATTAGCCCAATAGGAGCAGCGCTGGTAGATCATGCTGGATCAGCCTGGACAGAATCCTGGGCAAACTTCAAATGAAAGCATGACCTTCAGTAGATCTGCTGCTACACAAAATATTGAATTGGAATCCTTGTTCCCGAATCACCTCATCAAACCGAAACACAGTTGAGAAAATATAAACCAAACCCATTTCCCAAGGACATATGTCACAACAAGAAAGTGGGGAGCAGACAGTTACTGTTTGCCTGTCTCTGGGGAGCGTCACTTTTCCTGTCTTCTCTCTCTTTGCGGGATATCATTTTTACCATTCTTTCTGTCTGAGAATATTACTGTTTCTGTCCCACTCTCTTGGGGACAGGGTGGGGGTGTCACTTACTCTCATAAAATGTGTAATCCCTGCTTCACTATGTGTGTGAGCCATGTGCGAAAGCCCAGCACAGCTAACCCTTCACTTCAATTAGATCACAGGGTCCGAGGTTGGTCTGTACTATCTGGACCCAGACAAAAACACTGACTGACTGGATCACAATCAAGATAACCCAGATCAAGTCCCAGTGAGACTGCTGTTGACCTTCACCCTCAAAGCCCATTGGGGAGGTGGTCAGTAGTCCCAGTGTTGTCATAGATTAAGTTCTCCCAGAGATTCATGATTCATTCTAGATTTAGCACAAATGTGTGATGTTGTCAGGCGACAGCTGGGAAGACATGGAGATAAAATATAAAAGGAGAGAGAATTATATGTGTGTTATACGTTCCTTGAACTTAGGATGTTTGGAAATATTTTACAGTCAATGGAATACTTCCAAAGTCCAGACATTATTGTAATGTGGGAACTGTGACAGCCTGGAAAAGGCAGATCTTTTGGCAGCACCACCCAGAGACTGATGGATGCTACTGCAGGCAGGCTCCAAACCAGCTCTGCTGTGAGGGAAGGACAATGGAGCACACAAGGACATGGGAAATAGGAGCAGGAGGAAGCCTCCAATAGCTGTCCATCCTTTCTTAAATACAGGGACCAAAATTGCACACAATACGCCAAATGCAGGCTCACTAACACTCTCTATAGTTTTAACAGGATTTCTCTACTTTTAATTTCCAACCCCCAGCAATAAAGGTGAAAATTCCTTTCGCCTTCTCAATTACTTGCTGTACCTGCACTAACTTTCTGTGTCCCATGCACAATACTACCCAGATCACTCTGTGCTGCACTTTGTTGGAATCTCTCACTATTTAACTAATAGTCGGCCTTTAGATTATTCTGATCCAAGTGCATGGTCTCAGACTTTCTGACATTAAATTCCATCCACTGTGTATTAGTGTTTCATTTCCAGTTTGGTTTTCTCTTTGTGATTGACCATCTCAATGCATCTATCTGTAGCATGTCCCATTCCCATTTGTTGATGGCCCTGACACTTG
>NW_025207068.1:0-12466 GCF_004010195.1 Chiloscyllium plagiosum | reverse complement strand
ACGCTTCAAGCTCTCTGCCTTTATTTCTGATGAAGGGTTTTTGCCTGAAACGTCGATTTCGCTGCACCTTGGATGCTGCCTGAACTGCTGTGCTCTTCCAGCACCACTAATCCAGAATCTGCTCAATAACAGGTCATCCCAATTAACACTCCCTATCTTACCTAATACTGACCTAATTTGTCCTTCCCCAATTTAGTACCTTCTCACAAGGTCCTGACTTATCCTTACACATAGTTGTCTTAAAACTTAAGGAGTTATGATCACTGTTTCCAAAATGCTCTCCCACTGAAAGGTCAGTCACCTGGCCAGTACAAAGTCCAGTATGGCCCCTCCTTTAGTTGGACTATCCACATACTGTTTCAAGAACCTCTCTTGGATGCACAAAACAAATTCTGTCCCATCTCAGCCTCTTGCTCTAAGGGAGTCCCAGTCCATATTGGGGGGTATTAACGTCACCCACTATGGTGACCCTGTTTTTATTGCATCTTTCCATAATCTACCTACTTATTTATTCCTCAGTGCCTTGGTGTCTGTTGGGGGGCCTATAGTATAATCCCATCTTATTTTTGAGCTGTAAGACATAGCCCTATGTCTTTTCCAAAATTTTGGAAAAATTTAAAGGTATCCAAAGGAAACAGTTCAGCATCTGTGTTCAGGCTGATGCTGGAACTGTCCTTGTCTGAATTTTTTAAACCCTCCCACCAATACTTGTGTTTTGCCTTGTCTGTTTAGGGAATTTTAAAAGTTGCAGAGTTTAAGTTTTGCCATTTGCTAAAAATACAGGTTGATTACAATAAATAGCTATTCATTTGTTAATGGGATAAAATGTGCAAAGTCAGTTAACCTGAATTTGACAATTAAGTAAAACAGGTAATTCAATAATTAATAAAACTTCCACATCTGTGACATCTCTGGGAACAGTGGGGCTTGATTTCATGTCGTCTACTCCAATGAGTCATGACATTATTTAATGTTAGAACAGAAGCTTTCTTTTACACAAGAGAAATTAAAAAAAAACCAATCAAATCAAAATATGATCTATAAAGCCAGTTTCAGGTTCGATCTGACTTGTTGTGGTTCTGATCGCCGAGCTGGGAATTTGTGTTGCAGAAGTTTTGTCCCCTGTCTAGGTGACATCCTCAGTGCTTGGGAGCCTCCTGTGAAGCGCTTCTGTGATCTTTCCTCCGGCATTTGTAGTGGTTTGAATCTGCCGCTTCCGGTTGTCAGTTCCAGCTGTCACCTAGATGTCACCTAGACAGGGGACGAAACATCTGCAACAGAGCACCCGAGCTACAAATCTTCTCACAAACTTCGATTTAACTTGTCCAATTATAACATTGGCTTGGATTG
Source organism: Chiloscyllium plagiosum (assembly GCF_004010195.1). NCBI lineage: Eukaryota > Metazoa > Chordata > Chondrichthyes > Orectolobiformes > Hemiscylliidae > Chiloscyllium > Chiloscyllium plagiosum. The sequence goes on along the minus strand of NW_025207068.1, from coordinate 11,116 downwards.
TAACATTATGTACCATGAGCTGTGTAGTCATTTCCTTAAATTCTCACACAGCTGAAATCTGACATTTTCTCAGCTTTAAATAACAAAATATTCCTGCGCCAGAATTTTCCACAAACTAAACCTTTACACTGAGGTGACTTATTCTTTTAACTGCTCTGAACAGCCTTTTTTATCGAGCACGTCATCAGACTTCATTCACGATATTTGTGACACCTCATGACTAATCTAAAAAAAATTTGCTTACCCAAACTTCACTGTTTGTTCTTGCCCTGTTGTAAAACTCCAAATATAAACAAACTTCCATTAACTCTCCAGGAGGCCTCCAGTCATCTGTTCTCTGACACACGCTGGTGTAAAATCATAGTTCTATAAAAATTAAACTAGTTCATGATTAAAGCCCCTTCACAAAAAATAAACCAACAACCATAAATCACTAGTTTGAAATCCAAAGATTTATAAAAAAAATTAATACATATAAATCACATGCCTGTCATCACACTAAACACAGTATTCTACTTTTGACCAAAATAATTTCCCACAAAGAGTTTAGTATCACGTACCCACTAACAATGAAATAGAGAAACGTTGCTAAGAGGCGAGAAGGGGCTGAAACCTCTCATCCCACACTCACCTGATCTTGGACACAAGAAACAGATTCCAAACAGCATGTCCATGACCACTTCCTGTTATGAAAAATGTATAATATCTGTACAAATTCATTTTGTTTAAACAAAACAGGGTCCTGTTTGTTAGTAAACATCGTCTGATGCTTTTATACATGTTATAAGCTAATGACATTAAATTATATTCTGGTGTTACTCTTAGCACAGTCTGGATTAGTTAATGGATGATTTCCAAAATCAGAATCACATCTAACGGTGGTATCGTTTCTTGAGGCTGACCAGCAAAAGCTGGTTGAACACATGCTGCCCACTGTGAATGGTCGCTGGAACCGTGCTGTTTGCTATTGATGCCAGTCACTGAGTCTGCAGACCTGGCATCACAATAGCATTGAAACTCAGATATCAGATTACTCATTTGTCTTACAGGCAGAATTTATTTGTGGCTTGACAATATTGTGTTAGGGGAGAAAATTTGTGGATTGACTGCAGAGTAGCAAGTGTGAGACAACTAGCTTTAGCTTTTTCTTCCAGGTATCCATCTGATTCCACAGCAAATGGACCCCTGACCCCATATACTGTCCATCACAAACAGTCTAATTCCTTCAGTACAATATCACCTCCATCCCTGCCTGAGTCCATCTTGACCCATTCCTGTGACACTTCCAGACTCAACTATAACAACACTCTCATGACTTGCCTCCCAGTTCCACTGTTGTAAATGTGATCTCTTTGAAAACTCTGCTGCTTTCTCAAACCAAACCCATTCAACATTATCTTGACAACCTCAATTGGCTCCGAGTGCTCCCATGTTTCGAATTAAAAATTCTCATCATTTTGTTTTAATCCCTTTGCTACTCTGTAACTCCATCCAGCTCGACAAGGCTCTGCCCCAGGAATTTGTTATTCCTGTTTTTGAACGCTAGCAGCAATGTTTGAAAATATCATCTCTGGAGGCTTTCCAGTAAATGCTTCTTTTGTCTCTGCACATATTTCTGTCCAATTGCTTCTGCTGAGACCACCTTGGGTGTATTTTCCTCCATAAGAGATGTCAGATTAATAGAAGTTGCAGACTAGCAGCACCAAGCCCAATACATTGTACATCCATCACTTGTCTTATGTCGTAAATCGTTTGCTGCTTCCTCATTCCTTATTGTAGCAATAGCAGCAATTTTGATAAGATCACAACCAATTTCTTAAGAGTACCATCAATACAGTTCAGAAAAAACAGAGTCTAAGATCTCATACAGTAGCAAAATATTGTGGATTTGAAATCTGAAATATAAACAGAACAAGCAAGAGAAACTGAGCAAGTCTGGGAAAGAGGAACAGGATTAATGTTTCAAGTCTGGAATGACGCCTCATCAGAACTCAAGGTCGAAAACCTGCTGTTCCCTGCATTCCACACAATAAATCCCCTTAACCGATATCACTCAATGATTATTTCACTTACTAACACTGAAGTTGAGAATTGATAGCAAGTGAGTCCAAATCAGTCATTACCCTAAATGTTTCAGCAAACTAATTCCCAGTGGATGCTAATTATGGGACTGAACCAATAGAGAGCAGATGGGCACGGTGCCTGTGGTTAAATTTGGCAATTAATATAAACAGTTCAAACAAGGAAGGCCAGTGCAACCTCCTGGCTGAATGATTGTATATTCACAAAGAAATAATCAGCATTCACTACTTCTCACTTCACTCTCAATTCCATCAATGACATCATTATCATTCCCTGTTTCAACCAACACATGAATAGAAATATGGAAATGGATTCAAATATGTTTGTGTAACTTTAAACAATTCTGAAGAGGAGAGTTGTTTAAATAGACCTTGGATTTGTGCTGCAATATGACCTCAGCAATAAGGACCCTTTCACAATCTATAAACCTTCTCTCCCTAGGAGTGTTATTTGATTGGCCACTTAGCTATTACCTATTTTCCACTTATGTAATTCCACTTCCTCTCCTGAGGTCCTGAGACAAGACAACAGCTAAAGGGCCAGCTCTAGATTGACAATGAACATTGAGGTGGGCTAAAGTCATCCCTGAACTGGAATAGTTCCATGGTAGATTGACTCTCATTATTATCTGTGGACTGAGTGGTGAAGACAATACAAGGAACACCCTTCTAAAACGTGACCTTGGGACCAGACTGTACAACATACTTTAGGGTATCAATCTCAGCCAGGCACAGCAGCAGAGGAGAAGTGTTTTCATTTATCAGACAATAAGACACTTCTCACTGTCAGCCCTGACCTGGAACTGAGAGGAAAGGTGTTGCAAGGGTCAAGGTGGGCAAAAAATAAGAGGAAAACACAGTGTATTTCCCAAACCTCTTCTGCTCCAATTGTTAATTAAATCCAACACAAGATGCCAATAAATTTAGAGAATTTCAGGGATTAGGTGGGAACAAAAAATAAGGTTAAAATGGTTAAAATGGTTACTGAGCATTGAATTAAATCTTTGCCTGATATGGAATATAAGACTTTGTTCTCTGGAATTTGGATAGTAATTATATAATCCGAAGAATCTCATGACGAAAGTTATTTATATTGCAAGATACTGCTCTGTTCTGCCACAAACAGAGCCTTTACTGGATATGGGCATTGCTGCTTTCCATCGGACCCTAGTGACAATGGATAGGTTCACCCAACAAGGAACTGGGTGGCATAGATTTCTCATCAATCAAACAGTTCAAAGGGAGACTTCAGTAGCTTTATCACATCTGCTCCACATCACCCGTACAGTAAAGGAGCTGACGTATCGGCCTGTTTTCTTGATGAGCCATGCTAATTCTTTCCAAGGACAGCAATACTTGAAAAAAATGGCCCATGGTTGCCAGGAAGTGACAAGCTTTGCAAGAGGTATTTGCTTCGTGTGTTGTCTTATTGTCGGGTGCCAACTGTTCAAGTTTCAGAGAAGTATGCGGAGGTTTGGAAAGACGCCTGGTTGGCTGGTACTGTTTCTCCCCAGAATTGTCAAAAGAAACTGTCAATCAGGTTTTGGGACTTGGTGACTGTTCTCACAGCTGGAATTACAGTCTCATCATTTATTAATTTACACTGGGCCATTTCCTCCTTTGTTCAGATGACAACTCTTCGGAAAGAGTACCCTCCAAACAATGGGGAACGACCAAATCAGAGTGATTTAAAAAATTATTCAATGGGTATAAGTGTCACTGGCAGCATTTATTGCCCATCCCTAGCTGCCCCCTTCAGCAAGGCATTCAATAAGGTTCCCCACAGTAGGCTATTGTACAAAATGCGGAGGAATGGGATTGGGGGAGATATAGCAGTTTGGATCAGTAATTGGCTTGCTGAAAGAAGACAGAGGTGGCGGTTGATGGGAAATGTTCATCCTGGAGTCAGTTACCAGTGGTGTACTGCAAGGGTCAGTGTTGGGTCCACTGCTGTTCGTCATTTTATAAACGACCTGGATGAGGGCGTAGAAGGGTGGGTTAGTAAATTTGCAGTGTCGGTGGAGTTGTGGATAGTGACAAAGGATGTTGTAGGTTACAGAGAGACATAGATAAGCTGCAGGAACCATGAGGTTATGCTACAGCTGTACAAAACTCTGGTGTGGTCGCACTTGGAGTATTGTGTACAGTTCTGGTCACCGCATTATAAGAAGGATGTGGAAACTTTGGAAAGCGTGCAGAGGAGATTTACTAGGATGTTGCCTGGTATGGAAGGAATGTCTTACGAGGAAAGGCTGAGAGACTTGAGGCTGTTTTCGTTAGAGTGAAGAAGGTTGAGAGGTGACTTAATAGAGACATATAAGATAATCAGAAGGTTAGATAAGGTGGACAGGGAGAGCCTTTTTCTAAGTATGGTGACGGCGAGTACGAGGGAGCATAGCTTTAAATTGAGGGGTGATAGATATGGGACGGATGTCAGAGGTAGTTTCTTTACTCAGAGAGTAGTAAGGGTATGGAATGCTTTGCCTGCAACGGTAGTAGATGCGCCAACTTTAAGTACATTTAAGTCGTCATTAGACAAGCATATGAACGTACATGGAATAATGTAGGTCAGATGGGCTTCAGATTGGTATGACAGGTTGGCGCAACATCGAGGGCCGAAGGGCCTGTACTGCGCTCTATGTCTAAAGTGAGGGTGAGCTGCCTTCTTGACCCACTGCAGTCCCTGTGCTGTAGGTAGACCCACAATGCCTTGGGGAGGGAGTTCCAGGATTTTGACCCAGCGACAATAAAGGATCAGTGATATATTTCCAAATCAGCGTGGTGAGTGGCTTGCACAGGATGGTGTATCTGCTGCCCTTGTCCTTCTAGATGGAAGTGGTCATGGGTGTCTATGAAGGCTTGGTGAATTTCTGGACTAAATCTTATAGATGGTACACACTGCTGCTACTGAGCATTGGTAGTGGAGGAATCATGGAATCACAGAATTTACAGTACAGAAAGGCCATGTGGCCCATCATGTCTGTACCAGCTCCTGAAAAACTACCCAGCTGGTTCTATCTCCTGATTTGAGATATTCTTGGTGATTTCTATTGATACTATTATTCTGGCATGCATCATATCATTCCTTTTACTTTCTTATTTTTCACATGAATATGTTTCGTCATCCAGTCTTGAGCTTTGGATACCCCATATTTATTCCTCATTGATGTGTACCTACCTTGTACCCTATTCATCTGTCTTTTAAAAGTCTCCCATTTCTCATCCACTGTACTATCAACCAAAATACATTTCCAATCAACCTGCTCCAGTTCAACTTTTAGACCCCTAAAATTTGTCTTTTCCCATCTGGGATCTTAATCGTTGTCTGATTTTTATCCTTTTCCATCTTAATTTTGAACTTTTTATGTTAATATCATTATTTCACAAAAGCTGCCCCAATCAGATGTGTTCTCCACTTGGCCTGCCATATCTTTGAGGAGCAGATCCAGCACAGCTTCCTCCAGAGTAGGGTTGGAAATATGCTCTTCAAAAAGTTCTCAATTGCAGGAAATTCTCCCTTTTCATGCCCCATATTTGACTTTTCCCTCAGTCTACACAAGGGTACTTGAAATCACCAACTATCACGACCTGACTTTTCCTAAAGATTTGTATAATTTACCCACAAATACTCTCTTCTACTTCCTCCCCATCATTTGAAGGTCAATAATAAATACACAACAAGCTCACCACTCCCTTCCTGTTTCTCACCTCGAAGAGTCAGTTCTTCTATAACACAGTAGTTCCGTTCGCATGCAATTCCGTGTTATAAGGAAATCGCATAATAGCAGCACCGTTTAAACTAATGGAGCTGGAATCATGTTATAACCAATATATGCTTTAAAACTTCACACTTTAGAAACTGTATCCAGTTCCTCAATTGCGTTATAGTGAATTCACATTTAACGAAATGCGCTTTATAGCAAAACAACAGGTAGATTAAAGTCAGGCACTGCATCTCATTCAAGGGTTATGATAGTAACTTTGACCAAGACTGCCACATCATTTTTATCTAGCCTGTATGTATTAAAAAGTTAATAACCCGGGATGTTAAATTTCCAATCGTCTTCTGGATCGAGCCACATTTCTTTCAATGCTACAACATCATACTCCTCGAGCAGTTTCTGGTTCCTTTCCTCCCCATTTTGTTCACCATTGCATGTCCTTTAGCTCTTTCTTGCAATTTGGAAAGTGACCATTTCTTTGTTCACTAGAGTCAAGAGTGTGGTGCTGGAAAAGCACAGCAGGTCAGGCAGCATCCGAGGAGCAGGAGAATCAATGTTCCAGGCAAAGGCCCTTCATCAGGAAGTGTGAGCTTTTCCAGCACCACATTCTTGACTCTAATCACCAGCATCTGCAGTACTCACTTTCGCTTATTTCTTTGTTCACTGTCAACTCTCAAGCCTTCCATCATTTCCTTTTCCCCATTCTCCATCATTTCCTTTTCCCCATTCTCCATCATTTCCTTTTCCCCATTCTCCATCTTTTCTCTTTTGCCTTCACTTCCAAAACTTGTCCATTAGTCAACCACTCCTTACATTTTTAAATCCACAATTTACACACTCAGCCAAGAGCTGAGTTCCATTTCTGCTCAGGTGGATCCTGTCTCTGGTGTGCACCCCCATTTCAGACCTTGTGATGAAGGGTTAGGGTTAGGTTTACAACAACAATCAATATCTTCCTATGTGTCAGGTATGACTCCAAGCAGCAGAGTCCTGATACCTATTGATGCCAGTTTTGCCAGGGCTCCTTGATGCCACACTTGGTTGAATGTGGCCTTGATGCCAAGGGCTGTCCCTCTCCCTTCCCCACTGGAATTCAGCTCTTTTGTCCAGCTTGAACCAAGGCTGTAACGAGGTCAGGAGCTGAGTGGCCCTGGTGGAACCCAAATTGGGCGTCACTGAGCAGGTTATTGCTGAGCAGATGTTGCTGACCCCTTCCATCACTTCACTGATGATGGAGAGTAGACCGATTGGGCAGGAATTGACTGGGTTGGATTTGTGCAACTTTTTAAGTACTGAACATATTTGGTTAATTTTCCACATTGTTGGGTAGATGCCAGTGTTGTAATTGTACTGGAACAGCCTGGCTAGCGGAGCAGCAAGCTCTGACAATAGACAATAGGTGCAGGAGTAAGCCATTCTGCCCTTCCAACCTGCACCATCATTCAATATGATCATGGCTGATCATCCTTAATCAGTATCCTGTTCCTGCCTTATCTCCATAACCCTTGATTCCACTATCCCTGAGAGCTCTATCCAACTCTTTCTTAAATGAATCCAGAGACTGAGCCTCCACTGCCCTCTGGGGCAGAGCATCCCACACAGCCACCACTCTCTGGGTGAAGAAGTTTCTCCTCATCTCTGTCCTAAATGGTCTACCCCGTATTTTTAACTTGTGTCCTCTGGTTCGGCACTCACCCATTAGCGGAAACACGTTTCCTGCCTCCAGAGTGTCCAATCCTTTAATAATTTAATATGTCTCAATCAGATCCCCTCTCAGTCTTCTAAACTCAAGGGTATACAAGCCCAGTCGCTCCAGTCTTTCAGCATAAGGTAGTCCCGCCATTCCAGGAATTGACCTTGTGAACCTACGCTGCACTCCCTCAACAGCCAGAATGTCTTTCCTCAAATTTGGAGACCAGAACTGCACACAGTATTCCAGGTGTGGTCTCACCAGGGCCCTGTACAGCTGCAGAAGAACCTCTTTGCTTCTATACTGAATCCCTCTTGTTATGAAGGCCAGCATGCTATTAGCTTTCTTCACTACCTGCTGTACCTGCATGCTTACCTTCATTGACTGGTGTACAAGAACACCCAGATCTCTTTGTACTGTCCCTTTACCTAACTTGGCTCCATTTAGGTTGTAATCTGCCTTCTTGTTCTTGCCACCAAAGTGGCTAACCATACATTTATCCACATTAAACTGCATCTGATCACTCACCTAACCTGTCCAGGTCACCCTGTCATCTCCTAACATCCTCCTCACATTTCACTCTGCCACCCAGCTTAGTATCATCAGCAAATTTGCTTATGTTATTGCTAATACCATCTTCCATATCATTAACATATATTGTAAAAAGCTGCGGTCCCAGCACGGATCCCTGCGGTATCCCACTGGTCACTGCCTGCCATTCCGAAATGGAGCCGTTTATCACTACTCTTTGTTTCCTACCAGCCAACCAACTTTCAATCCAAGTTAGTACTTTGCCCCCAATACCATGTGCCCTAATTTTGCTCACTAACCTCCTATGTGGGACTTTATCAAAAGCTTTCTGAAAGCACAAATACCATTGCCAGAATGTTGTCAGGGCCTGTAGCTTTCACAGTATACACTGTCTCCAACCGTTTCCATATCACATGGAGTGGATCAAATTGGCTAAAGTCTGGTCTCTGTGACACTGGGGACCACTAGAGGAGGCCAAAATGGATCATCCATTTGGCATTTCTGGCTGAAGATTGCTGTGAATGCTTTAGCCTTATCTTTTGTACTGATGTGCTGGGCTTTTCCATCATTGAAGATGGAGATATTTGTGGAGACTCCCCCCTCCTCCAGAGAGTTGTTTAATTGTCGATCACCTTCATGACTGCATGTGGCATGACTGTAGAGCTTAGATCTGATCTGTTGGTTGTGGGATCGCTTAGCACTATCACTGACTGCTAATGCTGTTTGGCAAGTAGTCCTGTTTGGTGGCTTCACCAGGTTGACAGCTCAGTTTCAGGTACACCTGGTGCTGCTCCTGACATGCCCTCCTGCGCTCTCCATTGAACCAGGGTTGATCCTCTGGCTTAATGGTAATGGTTGAGTGGGGGATATGCCAGCCCACGAGGTTCCAGATTGTGCTGGAGTAGAATTCTGCTGCTGTTGATGGTCCCAAACACCTCAAGGATGCCGAGTCAAGAGTTGGTAGATCTTTCGAAGTCTGTCCCATTTAAAATGGTGATAATGTCTCACATCACAATGGAGGATATTCTCAATATGAAGATGAGACTTCGTCTCCACAAGGACTGTACAGTGGTCACTCTTACTGATAAAGTCATGGACAGATGTATCTGCAGCTGGCAGGTTGGTAAGGATGAGGTCCATGCGTGTTTTTCCCTCTTGTTGGTTCCCCTCACCACTTGCCGCAGACCCAGTCTAGCAGCTATGCTTGTGATTGTGTGTAACAAAGGACAGACAGGGGTTTCACAGCTAGGTACTGACTTTGAATATTTTGTCCAGTTTAATTTTTGGATTGAATTACTGAGAGTCATAAAGATTTCTGAAATGACGCTGCAGTAACCACTGTGGTTCAAATTGCCAGAATCAAAATGGTATTCCAGAGCTTTGTGAAATGATGGATTAGGAGGTGGTTTACAGATGGGGTTTGATATCCACGACTGTATTATGATGAATTCTATCTCCAAATTTCTTGATCCAGAAACATAGAAATGTGGCCATTAACAGAACCAGATCTCATTCACAGTGTCCGTGGACATGATTAACAATCACAGCCTCGTCTACACTAGACCTGTTAAAACTTGGATAGGTCGCAATAAGATCCCCTCTCATTCTTCTGATCCCATCATAACTGGTCCAGTTTCTCTCCACAAGTCAGTCTCACCCTCACAGGAATCGGTCTGGTAAGCCTTTGTTGAACTCCCTCTGTAGCCAGAACTTCCTTCCTCAGATAAGGAGACCAAAACTACACACAATACCCCAATGTGGATTCCCAAGACACTATACAATTCCAATAAGATATTTTCATCCTATGCTCAAATCCTCTTGCAATAAAGGCCAACATATTATTTTCCTTCCTAATTGCTTGCTGTAGCTGCCTGTTCACTTTCAGTGATTCATGAACAAAGACACTGAGGTCCCTTTGATATTCAACACTTCCCAGTCTCTTACTATTTAAGACATACGCTGTATCTATGTCATTCCTCCCAAAGTGGATAATCTCACACTTCTCCAGATTGTAATCCAACCCATCTTCTATCTATTGCTGACTCCCTACACCATGAGCTTCTATTTTCCACAATAACCTCAATGTGACAGATTATCAATTACCTTCTAGAAATTTGAATACAACTACAAAGTCAAAGGATTTGGTTCAAAATGTTTTTCCTTTGATGAAACCATGTTGACTTTTCCCATTTCCTTTTTGAAGTGAGGAGTAAGAAGCTCCTCAGGGGACTGGGTGGATGAGAAGCTTGGTTTGAGTCATTTGCCACTCCCTATACTGCAGCTTCAGGGGACTGGGTGGATGAGAAGCTTGGTTTGAGTCATTTGCCACTCCCTATATTGCAGCTTCAGGCCATTACATTTTAACTTTGAACTCCATTTATGCAGAGTTCTGCTGATTTGTTTTCTAGAAATGAAAAACCACACAATTGGTTCCTGATGCACACAATGCCAAGAGAAGCAAACTATTGACTGGTTTGTTCTGAAGAACAGTTGTACTGGACTCAAAATATTAACTCTGTTTCTTTCTGCAAAGTTGCTACCAGACCTGCTGAGTTTCTCCAGCAATTCCTGTTTTAAAAACATCTACCAGAATTGCCTGGGACCACCCCCCAAAAGGCACCTGACTTGGAGTGACTACAGCAATGTCACTTTGGCATTGCCTTGGTGGAGACCTGCAGCAGAGAACCAGAGGCAGAGCAAAACACCAGTGTGTCACTATAAGAAATTATTCAGATTTGCAAAAAAGCTTCAACTAAATACCACATTGTAGGGCATTAGAGGCTTCAAGAAAGAATAGAAGTCTTTCAACTCCACAGCTAAGATTTTTATTCAATATTTGGATGTGGCTATCAGGTGGCAAGTCTACATTTATTGCCTGTCCCTAGTTGCCCCTTGAGTAGGTGGGGGTGAGCTGCCTTCTTGAACTGCTACAGTCCATAGGTAGACCGACAATGCCCTTAGGGAGAGAGCTCCAGGATTTTAGCCCAGCGACAGTGAAGGAACAGTGATACATTTCCAACTCAGGATGGTGAGTGGTTTGGAGAGGAACTTGCAGAATCTGCAGCAGGTGGTGAGGGAAACCAACAAGTAGG
>NW_025207067.1:7932-12465 GCF_004010195.1 Chiloscyllium plagiosum | reverse complement strand
TTTTATATTATATTTCTTTTTTTTTCAGTATACATTCCAAAGACATAACCATGATTGAAATAAGTCCACAGAGGCTGGTACCCTGTCACCAAGTCACCTTTTATTTACAGTGGAGAGTACTTAACACTGATCCAGCTCCCTCAGAGACAGCTCTCAGAATGAACAGGATGCCTGACACTCCTATTTATTTTAAAATTTTTTTCGGTGTGAGAGTCACAATTTTATATACATGGCCGCTAATTTTGAAATCTCCATAAGGAAAATGTGATGATTGTAACAAAGTCAGCCATATGGACCTCATAGAATATGAATTCCCTGATTTGGGGCGGTTAATCTGGTCCAATCAGAAGAGCCCTGGCTGACAGATACACCAGGAGTCACTCCCCCTCCAACTCTATTTTGATTTAATCCCTGCCCTGTGGGGATTTTGATCACACAGCATTACCCTTTGATGTGAAGGGCACTGCTTGTCACTGGCCACCCTGGTTCAAATCCTAAAGGACATAGCTGCTAGACTGGGTCTAGCGGCAGATGTGGAGGGAAATATATACCTGACCTCAGCCTTACCAATCTGCCAGCTGCAGATGCATCTGTCCTTGACAGTATCAGTAAGAGTGACCACCGCACTGTCCCTGTGGAGATGAAGTCCCATCTTCACATTGAGAACACCCTCCATTGTGTTGTGTGGCACAGGACATACCTGGCAAGTTTCCATATTGTCAGGGAAATGCCAGTGAAGTGCATGTATGGAAGATCTTGGCGAGGGGAGCAGCACGTTCTGGAGCACACGCCTTCAGTACTATTGCCGGAATGTTGTCAGGGCCCATAGCTTTTGCAGTATTCAGTGTCTCCAACTGTTTCTTACTATCATGTGGAGTGAATCGAATTGGCTGAAGACTGGTATCTGTGACATTGGGGACCGCTGGAGGAGGCTAAGATGAATAATTTACTCAACACTTCTGACTGAAGATTGCTGCGAAAGCTTCCGCCTTATGGTTTTCCCTGACGTACTGGGCTCCTCCATCGTTGAGGTTGGGGATATTTGTGGAGCCTCCTCCTCCAGTGAGTTGTTTAGATTAGATTACTTACAGTGTGGAAACAGGCCCTTCGGCCCAACAAGTGCACACGGACCCTCCAAAGCAACCCACCCAGACCCAGTCTCCTACATTTACCCCTTCACCTAACACTACGGGCTATTTAGCATGGCCAATTCACCTGACCTGCACATCTTTGGATTGTGGGAGGAAACCGGAGTACCCGGAGGAAACCCACGCAGACACGGGGAGAACGTGCAAACTCCACACAGACAGTTTCCTGAGGCAGAATTGAACCCAGGTCTCTGGCGCTGTGAGGCAGCAGTGCTAACCACTGTGCCACCGTGCCACCCGTTTAATTGTTCACCACCATTCCCCATTGGATGTGGCAGGATCTGATCCATTGATTGTGGGATCACTTAGCTCTGTTGATCACTTGCTGCTTATGCTGTTGGCAGTGCTAAATGGGACAGACTTCAAACCGATGTAGCAACTCAAGACTGGGCATCCGTGAGGCACTGTGGGCCGCTAACAGCAGCAGAACTGTACTTCAGCACAATCTGTAACCTCATGACCCGGCATATCCCCAGGATCAACCCTGGTTCAATGGAGAGTGCAGGAGGGCAAACCAGGAGCAGCACCAGGCAGACCTGAAGATGAGGTGTCAACCTGGTGAAGCTACCAAACAGGACTACCTGCATGGCATAGAGCATAAGCAGCAAGTGACAGACAGAGCTAAGCGATTCCACAACCAACGGGTCAGATCTAAGTTCTGCAGTCCTTCCACATCCAGTCGGGAATTGTGATGGACATTAAACACCTCACTGGAGGAGGAGGCTCCACAAATATCCCCATCCTCAACGATGGGAGAGCCCAGGACATCAGGACAAAAGATAAGGCCGAAGCTTTCACAGCAGTCTTTAGTCCAAAGTGCTGAGTTAATCATTCATCTCGGCCTCCTCCAATGTTCCCAGTGTCACAGATACCAGTGTTCAGCAAATTCGACTCACTCCCCGTGACATCAACAAGCGGCTGGAGATATTGGATACTGTAACGGCAATGGGCCCTGACATCATCAACAGGACTGAAGGTGTGTGCTCCAGAACTTGCTGCTCCCTCGCCAAGCTCTTCCGGTACAGGTCCAACACTGGCATCTCCCCAACAATGTGGAAAATTGCCCAGGTATGTCATGTACACAAAAAACAGGACCAATTACCACCCCAGCAGTCTGCTCTCCATCATCAGTAAAATGATGGAGGGTGTCATCAACAGAGCTATCAAGCAGCAGCTGCTCAGCAACAACCTGTTCAGCGATGCCCAGTTTGGGTTCCACCAGGGCCACTCAGCTCCTGACCTCATTACAGCCTTGGCTCAAACATGGACAAAGGAGCTGAATTCCAGGGGGGAGGTGAGACAGACAGCCCTTCACAACAAGGCTGCATTCGACTGAGTATGGCATCAAGAAGTCATGGCAAAATCAATGGGAATCACGGGGCAAACTCTCCGCTGGTTGGAGTCATATCTGGCATATAGGAAGGTGGATGTGGTTGTTAGAGGTCAGTCATCTCAGCTCCAGGACATCACCGTCCCTTCAGTGTCACTGGGTCAAAATCCTGGAATTCCCTCCCTCAGGGCATTGTGGGTCAATCTTTCCCTTTTTGGTTTACATATAGGAATTCATGGTTGGCCCTTTCTGAGTTGCCCTCCAGCACATGGACTGCAGCGGGTCAAGAAGGCAACTCATCACCTCCTTCTCAAGGGGCAACTAGGGATTGGCAATAAATGCTGAGCTACGCCCACATCCCCTGAAATAATTTAAAAAGCAATGTGACCAAATGTGATGCCGTTAATGGTATCCAGGGAAACAGTGTGTATAAATATAAACACAACAAATAATAAAAAAGGAACAGAGAAAGTAAAACTAAAGCTAGTTGGAAACATAATCGAATGGATCGGTGTCTCCTCTTTTTAAACCAAGTTATGATCATAACATTTATCAGAAACTTCCCAGGACTTGCTGGGTTTTGCTCCATTTTATTTCTGATGAATTATTTCCACGTTTCCCCTGTGCCTTTGCACTTCCAATGGCATGTAGCTTTTAAAGACAAATTCATTAAGACAGGCCCCTTAATCACTTTTTAATTAGAAGCTGAGTTGTTCATTGAGAAGCTGCAGTTAGTTCTCCCTGCATGCTGGCTGTAGTTTCTTAGAGCTGCCTCCCTCCCTTAAACACACCGGCCCCAGCTTTCTGGAGGACTTAACGACTTAGACACAACACAAGAACACATGTTGCTGCACAAAATTGTTTTTTTTTAAGAAGAGATTTACGGCGGTTTAAAAAGAACAAGGATTTAATTTAGATTTGCACGGAAATGATCCTTTTCTCCCATGCAGTGCCATTTAAATAAATACGGCTAATTCCTCCCGAATAATTAATATCATTTGCAAGATGCATAGGCTTATGTGATTAGAGCTGAGGCACTTGGCAAAGAATGGAAAAACATCAGCTAAGTAAAACCTCAAGGAAAATTAAGTGACATTCTAAACAAAACTGTCTCTTTAAAAGTCATTAAGGAGTCTGCTCATTATTTGAATTGCAAATTCACTCGATTTTCCAACAGCATGCATTTACTTTGACCATGTAATTTTTGACTCTCCTGTTCAAAAGCTTACCTATTGTCCAGCGTACGCTCTGATTAATTGGTGTGGCTGCCTAAACAGCATCTTTCAGCTTTGTGTGCACATACACTCCCTTGAGTCATCCGACATTGTCTGATTCCAAGCTCTCCCGAAACACTTTTACAGGGAGGGGTGGGGAATGGGATGGTATTGGGGTGAGTCGAGTTGCGTGGAGTCCAGCACTGGACCAGGTGGGGGCACGGAGACCCAGTCACTCCTAAGAGCTGACCCTCATTTAAGCAAAGAAGCTGGGCAGCTCGACAGCTTCTCGATTTGATTGGCACGACAGGACCTCAGAGCTTGATAGATTCGGGATCAGTTCCTGCGGATTGGAGGGTGGCTAATGTTGTACCACTTTTTAAGAAAGGTGGGAGAGAGAAAGCAGGAAATTATAGACCAGTTAGTCTGACCTCAGTGGTGGGAAGGATGCTGGAGTCTATTATAAAGGATGAAATTACGACACATCTGGATAGGAGTAACAGGATAGGTCAGAGTCAGCATGGATTTATGAAGGGAAATCATGCTTGACTAATCTTCTGGAATTTTTTGAGGATGTAACTCTGAAGAAGGACAAGGGAGGTCCAATGTATGTAGTGTACCTGGACTTTCAGAAAGCCTTTGATAAAGTCACACATAGGAGATTAGTGAGCAAAATTAGGGCACATGGTATTGGGGGCAAAGTACTAACTTGCATTGAAAGTTGGTTGGCTGATAGGAAACAAAGGGTAGTAATAAACAGCTCCATTTTGGAAGGGCAGGCAGTGACCAGTAGGGTACCGCAGGGATCAGCTTTTTACAATATATGTTAATGATATAGAAG
>NW_025207067.1:6210-7751 GCF_004010195.1 Chiloscyllium plagiosum | reverse complement strand
CTTCATAACAAGAGGAATTGAGTATAGAAGCAAAGAGGTTCTTCTGCAGCTGTACAGGGCCCTGGTGAGACCACACCTGGAGTACTGTGTGTAGTTCTGGTCTCCAAATTTGAGGAAAGACATTCTGGCTATTGAGGGAGTGCAGTTCACGAGGTCAATTCCTGGAATGGCGGGATTACCTTACACCGAAAGACTGGAGCAACTGGGCTTGTATACCCTTGAGTTTAGAAGACTGAGATGGGATCTGATTGAGACATATAAGATTATTAAAGGATTGGACACTCTGGAGGCAGGAAACATGTTTCCGCTGATGGGTGAGTGACGAACCAGAGGACACAGCTTAAAAACACGGGGTAGACCATTTAGGACAGAGATGAGGAGAAACTTCTTCACCCAGAGAGTGGCGGCTGTGTGGAATGCTCTGCCCCAGAGGGCAGTGGAGGCCCAGTCTCTGGATTCATTTAAGAAAGAGTTGGATAGAGCTCTCAAGGATTGTGGAATCAAGCGTTATGGAGCTAAGGCAGGAACAGGATACTGATTAAGGATGATCAGCCATGACCATATTGAATGGTGGTGCAGACTCGAAGGGCAGAATGGCCTAGTCCTGCACCTAATGTCTATTGACCTTATCAGCGACCTGTAGGAATCGGAATCTCTCAACATCGGTTTCAGAATTGGGAATACTCGGCATTCCTCAGAGGAGAAGGAGCAGGTTGATGTCTCCCTGGAGAATCCCAAGGGTCCCTTTTTTGGCCTGGGGAGGAAGTCAGTGTACTCCTTCTTGCCTCAAGCACCTGGGGAAGTGAAACGTCTTAGAATGTCCCCAGGCATCTCTGGGCCAATTGACAATTTTCGCACCATGGCCTGTTGCTGCGCTCCAGGAAATGCAGGTCTTGCCTGATGTGGAAACTAAAATGACATTGTGGCCTGAGCAAGATCATTGTACTGTCAGTATTTATCCCTATATTCGGGTCGGAATCACTACCACATATACCACGTTGCTCAGGGATGTGTAGGTTGGAAATAATTGAAGTTAAGGCAGTTGAGTAATTAATCTAGGTCATCAAGAATTTGGTTTAAAAGCAGCAGTTTCAGAATTACAAATCCACATAGCTGATAGGCCAGGGCTATACTTGACTGACATGGCTTGTTACAATTCCCACCGTACCAACCTGTACCCTTCCACTGACATCCTCCTTTGACTGACTGAACTGGTCCTCACCCTGAACAACTTCTCTTTCCAATCCTCCCACTTCCTCCAAACCAAAGGAGTAGCCATGGGCACCCGCATGGGCCCCAGCTACACTGGCACCAACCCCCACCTTTTCCTCCGCTACATCGATGACTGTATCGGCGCTGCCTTGTGCTCCCACGAGGAGGTTGAACAGTTCATCCACTTTACCAACACCTTCTACCCCGACCTCAAATTTACCCGGACCTCTCAGACTCCTCCCTCCCCTTCTAGACCTATCCATTTCAATCTCGGGCGACCGAATCACCACGGACATTTACTATAAACCGACCGACTCCCACAGCTACCT